>NW_027364779.1:0-176213 GCF_046119375.1 Phyllobates terribilis
GGATGATATTTTAGCGTTTTTTCCTGTTAATCCTAGCATGATAATGAAGGATTCAAAAGAGAGTGAGATGCCAGCCTCCTTTCATTCAGTCAAGTAGCTTCAAACATTTCTGGTTAATGAAAAACATGTTTTTCAATGGCAAAAATCTATGAATATTGTAAATGCACAAACTGTAATATCTCCCATTGCAAGGTGCAATTCTGAAATTTTTAGCTTTTTCCTGCTAATCCTAGCATGATAAAGAAGATTCAAAGAGAGTGAGATGCCAGCTCCTTTCATTCAGTCAGTAGCTTCAAACATTTCTGGTATATGAAAAAACATGTTTTTCAATGGCAAAAATCAATGAATATTGTAAATGCACAAACAGTAATATCTCCACATTGCAAGGTGCAATTCTGAAATTTTTAGCTTTTTCCTGCTAATCCTAGCATGATAAAGAAGATTCAAAGAGAGTGAGATGCCAGCTCCTTTCATTCAGTCAGTAGCTTCAAACATTTCTGGTATATGAAAAACATGTTTTTCAATGGCAAAAATCAATGAATATTGTAAATGCACAAACAGTAATATCTCCACATTGCAAGGTGCAATTCTGAAATTTTTTAGCTTTTTCCTGTTAATCCTAGCATGATAAAGAAGATTCAAAGAGAGTGAGATGCCAGCTCCTTTCATTCAGTCAGTAGCTTCAAACATTTCTGGTATATGAAAAACATGTTTTCAATGGCAAAATCAATGAATATTGTAAATGCACAAACAGTAATATCTCCACATTGCAAGGTGCAATTCTGAATTTTTAGCTTTTTCCTGTTAATCCTAGCATGATAAAGAAGATTCAAAGAGAGTGAGATGCCAGCTCCTTTCATTCAGTCAGTAGCTTCAAACATTTCTGGTATATGAAAAACATGTTTTTCAATGGCAAAAATCAATGAATATTGTAAATGCACAAACAGTAATATCTCCACATTGCAAGGTGCAATTCTGAAATTTTTAGCTTTTTCCTGTTAATCCTAGCATGATAAAGAAGATTCAAAGAGAGTGAGATGCCAGCTCCTTTCATTCAGTCAGTAGCTTCAAACATTTCTGGTATATGAAAAACATGTTTTTCAATGGCAAAAATCAATGAATATTGTAAATGCACAAACAGTAATATCTCCACATTGCAAGGTGCAATTCTGAAATTTTTTGCTTTTTCCTGCTAATCCTAGCATGATAAAGAAGATTCAAAGAGAGTGAGATGCCAGCTCCTTTCATTCAGTCAGTAGCTTCAAACATTTCTGGTATATGAAAAACATGTTTTTCAATGGCAAAAAATCAATGAATATTGTAAATGCACAAACAGTAATATCTCCACATTGCAAGGTGCAATTCTGAAATTTTTTAGCTTTTCCTGCTAATCCTAGCATGATAAAGAAGATTCAAAGAGAGTGAGATGCCAGCTCCTTTCATTCAGTCAGTAGCTTCAAACATTCTGGTATATGAAAAACATGTTTTTCAATGGCAAAAATCAATGAATATTGTAAATGCACAAACAGTAATATCTCCACATTGCACGGTGCAATTCTGAAATTTTAGCTTTTTCCTGTTAATCCTAGCATGATAAAGAAGATTCAAAGAGAGTGAGATGCCAGCTCCTTTCATTCAGTCAGTAGCTTCAAACATTTCTGGTATATGAAAAACATGTTTTCAATGGCAAAATCAATGAATATTGTAAATGCACAAACAGTAATATCTCCACATTGCAAGGTGCAATTCTGAAATTTTTAGCTTTTTCCTGTTAATCCTAGCATGATAAAGAAGATTCAAAGAGAGTGAGATGCCAGCTCCTTTCATTCAGTCAGTAGCTTCAAACATTTCTGGTATATGAAAAACATGTTTTTCAATGGCAAAAATCAATGAATATTGTAAATGCACAAACAGTAATATCTCCACATTGCACGGTGCAATTCTGAAATTTTTAGCTTTTTCCTGCTAATCCTAGCATGATAAAGAAGATTCAAAGAGAGTGAGATGCCAGCTCCTTTCATTCAGTCAGTAGCTTCAAACATTTCTGGTATATGAAAAACATGTTTTTCAATGGCAAAAATCAATGAATATTGTAAATGCACAAACAGTAATATCTCCACATTGCACGGTGCAATTCTGAAATTTTTTGCTTTTTCCTGCTAATCCTAGCATGATAAAGAAGATTCAAAGAGAGTGAGATGCCAGCTCCTTTCATTCAGTCAGTAGCTTCAAACATTTCTGGTATATGAAAAACATGTTTTTCAATGGCAAAAATCAATGAAAATTGTAAATGCACAAACAGTAATATCTCCACATTGCACGGTGCAATTCTGAAATTTTTAGCTTTTTCCTGTTAATCCTAGCATGATAAAGAAGATTCAAAGAGAGTGAGATGCCAGCTCCTTTCATTCAGTCAGTAGCTTCAAACATTTCTGGTATATGAAAAACATGTTTTTCAATGGCAAAAATCAATGAATATTGTAAATGCACAAACAGTAATATCTCCACATTGCACGGTGCAATTCTGAAATTTTTAGCTTTTTCCTGCTAATCCTAGCATGATAAAGAAGATTCAAAGAGAGTGAGATGCCAGCTCCTTTCATTCAGTCAGTAGCTTCAAACATTTCTGGTATATGAAAAACATGTTTTTCAATGGCAAAAATCAATGAATATTGTAAATGCACAAACAGTAATATCTCCACATTGCAAGGTGCAATTCTGAAATTTTTAGCTTTTTCCTGTTAATCCTAGCATGATAAAGAAGATTCAAAGAGAGTGAGATGCCAGCTCCTTTCATTCAGTCAGTAGCTTCAAACATTTCTGGTATATGAAAAACATGTTTTTCAATGGCAAAAATCAATGAATATTGTAAATGCACAAACAGTAATATCTCCACATTGCACGGTGCAATTCTGAAATTTTTAGCTTTTTCCTGCTAATCCTAGCATGATAAAGAAGATTCAAGAGAGTGAGATGCCAGCTCCTTTCATTCAGTCAGTAGCTTCAAACATTTCTGGACGTTTTTCAATGGCAAAAATCAATGAATATTGTAAATGCACAAACAGTAATATCTCCACATTGCAAGGTGCAATTCTGAAATTTTTGCTTTTTCCTGCTAATCCTAGCATGATAAAGAAGATTCAAAGAGAGTGAGATGCCAGCTCCTTTCATTCAGTCAGTAGCTTCAAACATTTCTGGACGTTTTTCAATGGCAAAAATCAATGAATATTGTAAATGCACAAACAGTAATATCTCCACATTGCACGGTGCAATTCTGAAATTTTTTAGCTTTTTCCTGTTAATCCTAGCATGATAAAGAAGATTCAAAGAGAGTGAGATGCCAGCTCCTTTCATTCAGTCAGTAGCTTCAAACATTTCTGGTATATGAAAAACATGTTTTTCAATGGCAAAAATCAATGAATATTGTAAATGCACAAACAGTAATATCTCCACATTGCAAGGTGCAATTCTGAAATTTTTAGCTTTTTTCCTGCTAATCTTAGCATGATAAAGAAGATTCAAAGAGAGTGAGATGCCAGCTCCTTTCATTCAGTCAGTAGCTTCAAACATTTCTGGTATATGAAAAACATGTTTTTCAATGGCAAAAATCAATGAATATTGTAAATGCACAAACAGTAATATCTCCACATTGCAAGGTGCAATTCTGAAATTTTTAGCTTTTTCCTGCTAATCCTAGCATGATAAAGAAGATTCAAAGAGAGTGAGATGCCAGCTCCTTTCATTCAGTCAGTAGCTTCAAACATTTCTGGTATATGAAAAACATGTTTTTCAATGGCAAAAATCAATGAATATTGTAAATGCACAAACAGTAATATCTCCACATTGCAAGGTGCAATTCTGAAATTTTTTGCTTTTTCCTGCTAATCCTAGCATGATAAAGAAGATTCAAAGAGAGTGAGATGCCAGCTCCTTTCATTCAGTCAGTAGCTTCAAACATTTCTGGTATATGAAAAACATGTTTTTCAATGGCAAAAATCAATGAATATTGTAAATGCACAAACAGTAATATCTCCACATTGCACGGTGCAATTCTGAAATTTTTAGCTTTTTCCTGTTAATCCTAGCATGATAAAGAAGATTCAAAGAGAGTGAGATGCCAGCTCCTTTCATTCAGTCAGTAGCTTCAAAACATTTCTGGTATATGAAAAACATGTTTTTCAATGGCAAAAATCAATGAATATTGTAAATGCACAAACAGTAATATCTCCACATTGCACGGTGCAATTCTGAAATTTTTAGCTTTTCCTGTTAATCCTAGCATGATAAAGAAGATTCAAAGAGAGTGAGATGCCAGCTCCTTTCATTCAGTCAGTAGCTTCAAACATTTCTGGACGTTTTTCAATGGCAAAAATCAATGAATATTGTAAATGCCACAAACAGTAATATCTCCACATTGCACGGTGCAATTCTGAAATTTTTAGCTTTTTCCTGCTAATCCTAGCATGATAAAGAAGATTCAAAGAGAGTGAGATGCCAGCTCCTTTCATTCAGTCAGTAGCTTCAAACATTTCTGGTATATGAAAAACATGTTTTTCAATGGCAAAAATCAATGAATATTGTAAATGCACAAACAGTAATATCTCCACATTGCACGGTGCAATTCTGAAATTTTTTGCTTTTTCCTGCTAATCCTAGCATGATAAAGAAGATTCAAAGAGAGTGAGATGCCAGCTCCTTTCATTCAGTCAGTAGCTTCAAACATTTCTGGACGTTTTCAATGGCAAAAATCAATGAATATTGTAAATGCACAAACAGTAATATCTCCACATTGCACGGTGCAATTCTGAAATTTTTAGCTTTTTCCTGTTAATCCTAGCATGATAAAGAAGATTCAAAGAGAGTGAGATGCCAGCTCCTTTCATTCAGTCAGTAGCTTCAAACATTTCTGGTATATGAAAAACATGTTTTTCAATGGCAAAAATCAATGAATATTGTAAATGCACAAACAGTAATATCTCCACATTGCACGGTGCAATTCTGAAATTTTTAGCTTTTTCCTGTTAATCCTAGCATGATAAAGAAGATTCAAAGAGAGTGAGATGCCAGCTCCTTTCATTCAGTCAGTAGCTTCAAACATTTCTGGTATATGAAAAACATGTTTTTCAATGGCAAAAATCAATGAATATTGTAAATGCACAAACAGTAATATCTCCACATTGCAAGGTGCAATTCTGAAATTTTTTGCTTATTCCTGCTAATCCTAGCATGATAAAGAAGATTCAAAGAGAGTGAGATGCCAGCTCCTTTCATTCAGTCAGTAGCTTCAAACATTTCTGGTATATGAAAAACATGTTTTTCAATGGCAAAAATCAATGAATATTGTAAATGCACAAACAGTAATATCTCCACATTGCACGGTGCAATTCTGAAATTTTTAGCTTTTTCCTGTTAATCCTAGCATGATAAAGAAGATTCAAAGAGAGTGAGATGCCAGCTCCTTTCATTCAGTCAGTAGCTTCAAACATTTCTGGACGTTTTTCAATGGCAAAAATCAATGAATATTGTAAATGCACAAACAGTAATATCTCCACATTGCACGGTGCAATTCTGAAATTTTTCGCTTTTTCCTGTTAATCCTAGCATGGTAAAGAAGATTCAAAGAGAGTGAAATGCCAGCTCCTTTCATTCAGTCAGTAGCTTCAAACATTTCTGGTATATGAAAAACATGTTTTTCAATGGCAAAAATCAATGAATATTGTAAATGCACAAACAGTAATATCTCCACATTGCACGGTGCAATTCTGAAATTTTTAGCTTTTTCCTGTTAATCCTAGCATGATAAAGAAGATTCAAAGAGAGTGAGATGCCAGCTCCTTTCATTCAGTCAGTAGCTTCAAACATTTCTGGTATATGAAAAACATGTTTTTCAATGGCAAAAATCAATGAATATTGTAAATGCACAAACAGTAATATCTTCACATTGCACGGTGCAATTCTGAAATTTTTAGCTTTTTCCTGTTAATCCTAGCATGATAAAGAAGATTCAAAGAGAGTGAGATGCCAGCTCCTTTCATTCAGTCAGTAGCTTCAAACATTTCTGGACGTTTTTCAATGGCAAAAATCAATGAATATTGTAAATGCACAAACAGTAATATCTCCACATTGCACGGTGCAATTCTGAAATTTTTTGCTTTTTCCTGCTAATCCTAGCATGATAAAGAAGATTCAAAGAGAGTGAGATGCCAGCTCCTTTCATTCAGTCAGTAGCTTCAAACATTTCTGGACGTTTTTCAATGGCAAAAATCAATGAATATTGTAAATGCACAAACAGTAATATCTCCACATTGCAAGGTGCAATTCTGAAATTTTTTGCTTTTTCCTGCTAATCCTAGCATGATAAAGAAGATTCAAAGAGAGTGAGATGCCAGCTCCTTTCATTCAGTCAGTAGCTTCAAACATTTCTGAACGTTTTTCAATGGCAAAAATCAATGAATATTGTAAATGCACAAACAGTAATATCTCCACATTGCACGGTGCAATTCTGAAATTTTTAGCTTTTTCCTGTTAATCCTAGCATGATAAAGAAGATTCAAAGAGAGTGAGATGCCAGCTCCTTTCATTCAGTCAGTAGCTTCAAACATTTCTGGTATATGAAAAACATGTTTTTCAATGGCAAAAATCAATGAATATTGTAAATGCACAAACAGTAATATCTCCACATTGCAAGGTGCAATTCTGAAATTTTTAGCTTTTTCCTGCTAATCCTAGCATGATAAAGAAGATTCAAAGAGAGTGAGATGCCAGCTCCTTTCATTCAGTCAGTAGCTTCAAACATTTCTGGTATATGAAAAACATGTTTTTCAATGGCAAAAATCAATGAATATTGTAAATGCACAAACAGTAATATCTCCACATTGCACGGTGCAATTCTGAAATTTTTAGCTTTTTCCTGTTAATCCTAGCATGATAAAGAAGATTCAAAGAGAGTGAGATGCCAGCTCCTTTCATTCAGTCAGTAGCTTCAAACATTTCTGGTATATGAAAAACATGTTTTTCAATGGCAAAAATCAATGAATATTGTAAATGCACAAACAGTAATATCTCCACATTGCACGGTGCAATTCTGAAATTTTTAGCTTTTTCCTGCTAATCCTAGCATGATAAAGAAGATTCAAAGAGAGTGAGATGCCAGCTCCTTTCATTCAGTCAGTAGCTTCAAACATTTCTGGACGTTTTTCAATGGCAAAAATCAATGAATATTGTAAATGCACAAACAGTAATATCTCCACATTGCACGGTGCAATTCTGAAATTTTTTGCTTTTTCCTGTTAATCCTAGCATGATAAAGAAGATTCAAAGAGAGTGAGATGCCAGCTCCTTTCATTCAGTCAGTAGCTTCAAACATTTCTGGTATATGAAAAACATGTTTTTCAATGGCAAAAATCAATGAATATTGTAAATGCACAAACAGTAATATCTCCACATTGCACGGTGCAATTCTGAAATTTTTAGCTTTTTCCTGTTAATCCTAGCATGATAAAGAAGATTCAAAGAGAGTGAGATGCCAGCTCCTTTCATTCAGTCAGTAGCTTCAAACATTTCTGGTATATGAAAAACATGTTTTTCAATGGCAAAAATCAATGAATATTGTAAATGCACAAACAGTAATATCTCCACATTGCACGGTGCAATTCTGAAATTTTTAGCTTTTTCCTGTTAATCCTAGCATGATAAAGAAGATTCAAAGAGAGTGAGATGCCAGCTCCTTTCATTCAGTCAGTAGCTTCAAACATTTCTGGACGTTTTTCAATGGCAAAAATCAATGAATATTGTAAATGCACAAACAGTAATATCTCCACATTGCACGGTGCAATTCTGAAATTTTTTGCTTTTTCCTGCTAATCCTAGCATGATAAAGAAGATTCAAAGAGAGTGAGATGCCAGCTCCTTTCATTCAGTCAGTAGCTTCAAACATTTCTGGACGTTTTTCAATGGCAAAAATCAATGAATATTGTAAATGCACAAACAGTAATATCTCCACATTGCAAGGTGCAATTCTGAAATTTTTGCTTTTTCCTGCTAATCCTAGCATGATAAAGAAGATTCAAAGAGAGTGAGATGCCAGCTCCTTTCATTCAGTCAGTAGCTTCAAACATTTCTGGACGTTATTCAATGGCAAAAATCAATGAATACTGTAAATGCACAAACAGTAATATCTCCACATTGCACGGTGCAATTCTGAAATTTTTAGCTTTTTCCTGTTAATCCTAGCATGATAAAGAAGATTCAAAGAGAGTGAGATGCCAGCTCCTTTCATTCAGTCAGTAGCTTCAAACATTTCTGGTATATGAAAAACATGTTTTTCAATGGCAAAAATCAATGAATATTGTAAATGCACAAACAGTAATATCTCCACATTGCAAGGTGCAATTCTGAAATTTTTAGCTTTTTCCTGTTAATCCTAGCATGATAAAGAAGATTCAAAGAGAGTGAGATGCCAGCTCCTTTCATTCAGTCAGTAGCTTCAAACATTTCTGGTATATGAAAAACATGTTTTTCAATGGCAAAAATCAATGAATATTGTAAATGCACAAACAGTAATATCTCCACATTGCAAGGTGCAATTCTGAAATTTTTAGCTTTTTCCTGTTAATCCTAGCATGATAAAGAACATTCAAAGAGAGTGAGATGCCAGCTCCTTTCATTCAGTCAGTAGCTTCAAACATTTCTGGACGTTTTTCAATGGCAAAAATCAATGAATATTGTAAATGCACAAACAGTAATATCTCCACATTGCACGGTGCAATTCTGAAATTTTTAGCTTTTTCCTGTTAATCCTAGCATGATAAAGAAGATTCAAAGAGAGTGAGATGCCAGCTCCTTTCATTCAGTCAGTAGCTTCAAACATTTCTGGTATATGAAAAACATGTTTTTCAATGGCAAAAATCAATGAATATTGTAAATGCACAAACAGTAATATCTCCACATTGCAAGGTGCAATTCTGAAATTTTTTGCTTTTTCCTGTTAATCCTAGCATGATAAAGAAGATTCAAAGAGAGTGAGATGCCAGCTCCTTTCATTCAGTCAGTAGCTTCAAACATTTCTGGTATATGAAAAACATGTTTTTCAATGGCAAAAATCAATGAATATTGTAAATGCACAAACAGTAATATCTCCACATTGCACGGTGCAATTCTGAAATTTTTTGCTTTTTCCTGTTAATCCTAGCATGATAAAGAAGATTCAAAGAGAGTGAGATGCCAGCTCCTTTCATTCAGTCAGTAGCTTCAAACATTTCTGGACGTTTTTCAATGGCAAAAATCAATGAATATTGTAAATGCACAAACAGTAATATCTCCACATTGCAAGGTGCAATTCTGAAATTTTTAGCTTTTTCCTGTTAATCCTAGCATGATAAAGAAGATTCAAAGAGAGTGAGATGCCAGCTCCTTTCATTCAGTCAGTAGCTTCAAACATTTCTGGTATATGAAAAACATGTTTTTCAATGGCAAAAATCAATGAATATTGTAAATGCACAAACAGTAATATCTCCACATTGCACGGTGCAATTCTGAAATTTTTTGCTTTTTCCTGCTAATCCTAGCATGATAAAGAAGATTCAAAGAGAGTGAGATGCCAGCTCCTTTCATTCAGTCAGTAGCTTCAAACATTTCTGGTATATGAAAAACATGTTTTTCAATGGCAAAAATCAATGAATATTGTAAATGCACAAACAGTAATATCTCCACATTGCAAGGTGCAATTCTGAAATTTTTAGCTTTTTCCTGTTAATCCTAGCATGATAAAGAAGATTCAAAGAGAGTGAGATGCCAGCTCCTTTCATTCAGTCAGTAGCTTCAAACATTTCTGGACGTTTTTCAATGGCAAAAATCAATGAATATTGTAAATGCACAAACAGTAATATCTCCACATTGCACGGTGCAATTCTGAAATTTTTAGCTTTTTCCTGTTAATCCTAGCATGATAAAGAAGATTCAAAGAGAGTGAGATGCCAGCTCCTTTCATTCAGTCAGTAGCTTCAAACATTTCTGGTATATGAAAAACATGTTTTTCAATGGCAAAAATCAATGAATATTGTAAATGCACAAACAGTAATATCTCCACATTGCAAGGTGCAATTCTGAAATTTTTTGCTTTTTCCTGTTAATCCTAGCATGATAAAGAAGATTCAAAGAGAGTGAGATGCCAGCTCCTTTCATTCAGTCAGTAGCTTCAAACATTTCTGGTATATGAAAAACATGTTTTTCAATGGCAAAAATCAATGAATATTGTAAATGCACAAACAGTAATATCTCCACATTGCAAGGTGCAATTCTGAAATTTTTAGCTTTTTCCTGTTAATCCTAGCATGATAAAGAAGATTCAAAGAGAGTGAGATGCCAGCTCCTTTCATTCAGTCAGTAGCTTCAAACATTTCTGGACGTTTTTCAATGGCAAAAATCAATGAATATTGTAAATGCACAAACAGTAATATCTCCACATTGCAAGGTGCAATTCTGAAATTTTTAGCTTTTTCCTGTTAATCCTAGCATGATAAAGAAGATTCAAAGAGAGTGAGATGCCAGCTCCTTTCATTCAGTCAGTAGCTTCAAACATTTCTGGTATATGAAAAACATGTTTTTCAATGGCAAAAATCAATGAATATTGTAAATGCACAAACAGTAATATCTCCACATTGCACGGTGCAATTCTGAAATTTTTTGCTTTTTCCTGCTAATCCTAGCATGATAAAGAAGATTCAAAGAGAGTGAGATGCCAGCTCCTTTCATTCAGTCAGTAGCTTCAAACATTTCTGGTATATGAAAAACATGTTTTTCAATGGCAAAAATCAATGAATATTGTAAATGCACAAACAGTAATATCTCCACATTGCAAGGTGCAATTCTGAAATTTTTAGCTTTTTCCTGTTAATCCTAGCATGATAAAGAAGATTCAAAGAGAGTGAGATGCCAGCTCCTTTCATTCAGTCAGTAGCTTCAAACATTTCTGGACGTTTTTCAATGGCAAAAATCAATGAATATTGTAAATGCACAAACAGTAATATCTCCACATTGCACGGTGCAATTCTGAAATTTTTAGCTTTTTCCTGCTAATCCTAGCATGATAAAGAAGATTCAAAGAGAGTGAGATGCCAGCTCCTTTCATTCAGTCAGTAGCTTCAAACATTTCTGGTATATGAAAAACATGTTTTTCAATGGCAAAAATCAATGAATATTGTAAATGCACAAACAGTAATATCTCCACATTGCACGGTGCAATTCTGAAATTTTTAGCTTTTTCCTGTTAATCCTAGCATGATAAAGAAGATTCAAAGAGAGTGAGATGCCAGCTCCTTTCATTCAGTCAGTAGCTTCAAACATTTCTGGTATATGAAAAACATGTTTTTCAATGGCAAAAATCAATGAATATTGTAAATGCACAAACAGTAATATCTCCACATTGCAAGGTGCAATTCTGAAATTTTTTGCTTTTTCCTGCTAATCCTAGCATGATAAAGAAGATTCAAAGAGAGTGAGATGCCAGCTCCTTTCATTCAGTCAGTAGCTTCAAACATTTCTGGTATATGAAAAACATGTTTTTCAATGGCAAAAATCAATGAATATTGTAAATGCACAAACAGTAATATCTCCACATTGCACGGT
Source organism: Phyllobates terribilis (assembly GCF_046119375.1). NCBI lineage: Eukaryota > Metazoa > Chordata > Amphibia > Anura > Dendrobatidae > Phyllobates > Phyllobates terribilis. The sequence goes on from NW_027364779.1 coordinate 11,626, forward strand.
GCAATTCTGAAATTTTTTGCTTTTTCCTGTTAATCCTAGCATGATAAAGAAGATTCAAAGAGAGTGAGATGCCAGCTCCTTTCATTCAGTCAGTAGCTTCAAACATTTCTGGTATATGAAAAACATGTTTTTCAATGGCAAAAATCAATGAATATTGTAAATGCACAAACAGTAATATCTCCACATTGCACGGTGCAATTCTGAAATTTTTTGCTTTTTCCTGCTAATCCTAGCATGATAAAGAAGATTCAAAGAGAGTGAGATGCCAGCTCCTTTCATTCAGTCAGTAGCTTCAAACATTTCTGGTATATGAAAAACATGTTTTTCAATGGCAAAAATCAATGAATATTGTAAATGCACAAACAGTAATATCTCCACATTGCAAGGTGCAATTCTGAATTTTTTTGCTTTTTCCTGCTAATCCTAGCATGATAAAGAAGATTCAAAGAGAGTGAGATGCCAGCTCCTTTCATTCAGTCAGTAGCTTCAAACATTTCTGGTATATGAAAAACATGTTTTTCAATGGCAAAAATCAATGAATATTGTAAATGCACAAACAGTAATATCTCCACATTGCACGGTGCAATTCTGAAATTTTTAGCTTTTTCCTGCTAATCCTAGCATGATAAAGAAGATTCAAAGAGAGTGAGATGCCAGCTCCTTTCATTCAGTCAGTAGCTTCAAACATTTCTGGTATATGAAAAACATGTTTTTCAATGGCAAAAATCAATGAATATTGTAAATGCACAAACAGTAATATCTCCACATTGCAAGGTGCAAATCTGAAATTTTTTGCTTTTTCCTGCTAATCCTAGCATGATAAAGAAGATTCAAAGAGAGTGAGATGCCAGCTCCTTTCATTCAGTCAGTAGCTTCAAACATTTCTGGACGTTTTTCAATGGCAAAAATCAATGAATATTGTAAATGCACAAACAGTAATATCTCCACATTGCAAGGTGCAATTCTGAAAATTTTAGCTTTTTCCTGTTAATCCTAGCATGATAAAGAAGATTCAAAGAGAGTGAGATGCCAGCTCCTTTCATTCAGTCAGTAGCTTCAAACATTTCTGGTATATGAAAAACATGTTTTTCAATGGCAAAAATCAATGAATATTGTAAATGCACAAACAGTAATATCTCCACATTGCACGGTGCAATTCTGAAATTTTTAGCTTTTTCCTGCTAATCCTAGCATGATAAAGAAGATTCAAAGAGAGTGAGATGCCAGCTCCTTTCATTCAGTCAGTAGCTTCAAACATTTCTGGTATATGAAAAACATGTTTTTCAATGGCAAAAATCAATGAATATTGTAAATGCACAAACAGTAATATCTCCACATTGCAAGGTGCAATTCTGAAATTTTTAGCTTTTTCCTGCTAATCCTAGCATGATAAAGAAGATTCAAAGAGAGTGAGATGCCAGCTCCTTTCATTCAGTCAGTAGCTTCAAACATTTCTGGTATATGAAAAACATGTTTTTCAATGGCAAAAATCAATGAATATTGTAAATGCAAAAACAGTAATATCTCCACATTGCACGGTGCAATTCTGAAATTTTTTGCTTTTTCCTGTTAATCCTAGCATGATAAAGAAGATTCAAAGAGAGTGAGATGCCAGCTCCTTTCATTCAGTCAGTAGCTTCAAACATTTCTGGTATATGAAAAACATGTTTTTCAATGGCAAAAATCAATGAATATTGTAAATGCACAAACAGTAATATCTCCACATTGCACGGTGCAATTCTGAAATTTTTTGCTTTTTCCTGCTAATCCTAGCATGATAAAGAAGATTCAAAGAGAGTGAGATGCCAGCTAGTTTCATTCAGTCAGTAGCTTCAAACATTTCTGGACGTTTTTCAATGGCAAAAATCAATGAATATTGTAAATGCACAAACAGTAATATCTCCACATTGCACGGTGCAATTCTGAAATTTTTTGCTTTTTCCTGCTAATCCTAGCATGATAAAGAAGATTCAAAGAGAGTGAGATGCCAGCTCCTTTCATTCAGTCAGTAGCTTCAAACATTTCTGGACGTTTTTCAATGGCAAAAATCAATGAATATTGTAAATGCACAAACAGTAATATCTCCACATTGCACGGTGCAATTCTGAAATTTTTTGCTTTTTCCTGTTAATCCTAGCATGATAAAGAAGATTCAAAGAGAGTGAGATGCCAGCTCCTTTCATTCAGTCAGTAGCTTCAAACATTTCTGGTATATGAAAAACATGTTTTTCAATGGCAAAAATCAATGAATATTGTAAATGCAAAAACAGTAATATCTCCACATTGCACGGTGCAATTCTGAAATTTTTTGCTTTTTCCTGTTAATCCTAGCATGATAAAGAAGATTCAAAGAGAGTGAGATGCCAGCTCCTTTCATTCAGTCAGTAGCTTCAAACATTTCTGGTATATGAAAAACATGTTTTTCAATGGCAAAAATCAATGAATATTGTAAATGCACAAACAGTAATATCTCCACATTGCACGGTGCAATTCTGAAATTTTTTGCTTTTTCCTGCTAATCCTAGCATGATAAAGAAGATTCAAAGAGAGTGAGATGCCAGCTAGTTTCATTCAGTCAGTAGCTTCAAACATTTCTGGACGTTTTTCAATGGCAAAAATCAATGAATATTGTAAATGCACAAACAGTAATATCTCCACATTGCACGGTGCAATTCTGAAATTTTTTGCTTTTTCCTGCTAATCCTAGCATGATAAAGAAGATTCAAAGAGAGTGAGATGCCAGCTCCTTTCATTCAGTCAGTAGCTTCAAACATTTCTGGACGTTTTTCAATGGCAAAAATCAATGAATATTGTAAATGCACAAACAGTAATATCTCCACATTGCACGGTGCAATTCTGAAATTTTTTGCTTTTTCCTGTTAATCCTAGCATGATAAAGAAGATTCAAAGAGAGTGAGATGCCAGCTCCTTTCATTCAGTCAGTAGCTTCAAACATTTCTGGTATATGAAAAACATGTTTTTCAATGGCAAAAATCAATGAATATTGTAAATGCACAAACAGTAATATCTCCACATTGCACGGTGCAATTCTGAAATTTTTAGCTTTTTCCTGTTAATCCTAGCATGATAAAGAAGATTCAAAGAGAGTGAGATGCCAGCTCCTTTCATTCAGTCAGTAGCTTCAAACATTTCTGGTATATGAAAAACATGTTTTTCAATGGCAAAAATCAATGAATATTGTAAATGCACAAACAGTAATATCTCCACATTGCACGGTGCAATTCTGAAATTTTTAGCTTTTTCCTGTTAATCCTAGCATGATAAAGAAGATTCAAAGAGAGTGAGATGCCAGCTCCTTTCATTCAGTCAGTAGCTTCAAACATTTCTGGTATATGAAAAACATGTTTTTCAATGGCAAAAATCAATGAATATTGTAAATGCACAAACAGTAATATCTCCACATTGCAAGGTGCAATTCTGAAATTTTTTGCTTTTTCCTGCTAATCCTAGCATGATAAAGAAGATTCAAAGAGAGTGAGATGCCAGCTCCTTTCATTCAGTCAGTAGCTTCAAACATTTCTGGTATATGAAAAACATGTTTTTCAATGGCAAAAATCAATGAATATTGTAAATGCACAAACAGTAATATCTCCACATTGCAAGGTGCAATTCTGAAATTTTTAGCTTTTTCCTGTTAATCCTAGCATGATAAAGAAGATTCAAAGAGAGTGAGATGCCAGCTCCTTTCATTCAGTCAGTAGCTTCAAACATTTCTGGACGTTTTTCAATGGCAAAAATCAATGAATATTGTAAATGCACAAACAGTAATATCTCCACATTGCAAGGTGCAATTCTGAAATTTTTAGCTTTTTCCTGTTAATCCTAGCATGATAAAGAAGATTCAAAGAGAGTGAGATGCCAGCTCCTTTCATTCAGTCAGTAGCTTCAAACATTTCTGGTATATGAAAAACATGTTTTTCAATGGCAAAAATCAATGAATATTGTAAATGCACAAACAGTAATATCTCCACATTGCACGGTGCAATTCTGAAATTTTTTGCTTTTTCCTGCTAATCCTAGCATGATAAAGAAGATTCAAAGAGAGTGAGATGCCAGCTCCTTTCATTCAGTCAGTAGCTTCAAACATTTCTGGTATATGAAAAACATGTTTTTCAATGGCAAAAATCAATGAATATTGTAAATGCACAAACAGTAATATCTCCACATTGCAAGGTGCAATTCTGAAATTTTTAGCTTTTTCCTGTTAATCCTAGCATGATAAAGAAGATTCAGAGTGAGATGCCAGCTCCTTTCATTCAGTCAGTAGCTTCAAACATTTCTGGACGTTTTTCAATGGCAAAAATCAATGAATATTGTAAATGCACAAACAGTAATATCTCCACATTGCACGGTGCAATTCTGAAATTTTTAGCTTTTTCCTGCTAATCCTAGCATGATAAAGAAGATTCAAAGAGAGTGAGATGCCAGCTCCTTTCATTCAGTCAGTAGCTTCAAACATTTCTGGTATATGAAAAACATGTTTTTCAATGGCAAAAATCAATGAATATTGTAAATGCACAAACAGTAATATCTCCACATTGCACGGTGCAATTCTGAAATTTTTAGCTTTTTCCTGTTAATCCTAGCATGATAAAGAAGATTCAAAGAGAGTGAGATGCCAGCTCCTTTCATTCAGTCAGTAGCTTCAAACATTTCTGGTATATGAAAAACATGTTTTTCAATGGCAAAAATCAATGAATATTGTAAATGCACAAACAGTAATATCTCCACATTGCACGGTGCAATTCTGAAATTTTTTGCTTTTTCCTGTTAATCCTAGCATGATAAAGAAGATTCAAAGAGAGTGAGATGCCAGCTCCTTTCATTCAGTCAGTAGCTTCAAACATTTCTGGTATATGAAAAACATGTTTTTCAATGGCAAAAATCAATGAATATTGTAAATGCACAAACAGTAATATCTCCACATTGCACGGTGCAATTCTGAAATTTTTTGCTTTTTCCTGCTAATCCTAGCATGATAAAGAAGATTCAAAGAGAGTGAGATGCCAGCTCCTTTCATTCAGTCAGTAGCTTCAAACATTTCTGGTATATGAAAAACATGTTTTTCAATGGCAAAAATCAATGAATATTGTAAATGCACAAACAGTAATATCTCCACATTGCAAGGTGCAATTCTGAAATTTTTTGCTTTTTCCTGCTAATCCTAGCATGATAAAGAAGATTCAAAGAGAGTGAGATGCCAGCTCCTTTCATTCAGTCAGTAGCTTCAAACATTTCTGGTATATGAAAAACATGTTTTTCAATGGCAAAAATCAATGAATATTGTAAATGCACAAACAGTAATATCTCCACATTGCACGGTGCAATTCTGAAATTTTTTGCTTTTTCCTGTTAATCCTAGCATGATAAAGAAGATTCAAAGAGAGTGAGATGCCAGCTCCTTTCATTCAGTCAGTAGCTTCAAACATTTCTGGTATATGAAAAACATGTTTTTCAATGGCAAAAATCAATGAATATTGTAAATGCACAAACAGTAATATCTCCACATTGCACGGTGCAATTCTGAAATTTTTTGCTTTTTCCTGCTAATCCTAGCATGATAAAGAAGATTCAAAGAGAGTGAGATGCCAGCTCCTTTCATTCAGTCAGTAGCTTCAAACATTTCTGGTATATGAAAAACATGTTTTTCAATGGCAAAAATCAATGAATATTGTAAATGCACAAACAGTAATATCTCCACATTGCAAGGTGCAATTCTGAATTTTTTTGCTTTTTCCTGCTAATCCTAGCATGATAAAGAAGATTCAAAGAGAGTGAGATGCCAGCTCCTTTCATTCAGTCAGTAGCTTCAAACATTTCTGGTATATGAAAAACATGTTTTTCAATGGCAAAAATCAATGAATATTGTAAATGCACAAACAGTAATATCTCCACATTGCACGGTGCAATTCTGAAATTTTTAGCTTTTTCCTGCTAATCCTAGCATGATAAAGAAGATTCAAAGAGAGTGAGATGCCAGCTCCTTTCATTCAGTCAGTAGCTTCAAACATTTCTGGTATATGAAAAACATGTTTTTCAATGGCAAAAATCAATGAATATTGTAAATGCACAAACAGTAATATCTCCACATTGCAAGGTGCAAATCTGAAATTTTTTGCTTTTTCCTGCTAATCCTAGCATGATAAAGAAGATTCAAAGAGAGTGAGATGCCAGCTCCTTTCATTCAGTCAGTAGCTTCAAACATTTCTGGACGTTTTTCAATGGCAAAAATCAATGAATATTGTAAATGCACAAACAGTAATATCTCCACATTGCAAGGTGCAATTCTGAAAATTTTAGCTTTTTCCTGTTAATCCTAGCATGATAAAGAAGATTCAAAGAGAGTGAGATGCCAGCTCCTTTCATTCAGTCAGTAGCTTCAAACATTTCTGGTATATGAAAAACATGTTTTTCAATGGCAAAAATCAATGAATATTGTAAATGCACAAACAGTAATATCTCCACATTGCACGGTGCAATTCTGAAATTTTTAGCTTTTTCCTGCTAATCCTAGCATGATAAAGAAGATTCAAAGAGAGTGAGATGCCAGCTCCTTTCATTCAGTCAGTAGCTTCAAACATTTCTGGTATATGAAAAACATGTTTTTCAATGGCAAAAATCAATGAATATTGTAAATGCACAAACAGTAATATCTCCACATTGCAAGGTGCAATTCTGAAATTTTTAGCTTTTTCCTGCTAATCCTAGCATGATAAAGAAGATTCAAAGAGAGTGAGATGCCAGCTCCTTTCATTCAGTCAGTAGCTTCAAACATTTCTGGTATATGAAAAACATGTTTTTCAATGGCAAAAATCAATGAATATTGTAAATGCAAAAACAGTAATATCTCCACATTGCACGGTGCAATTCTGAAATTTTTTGCTTTTTCCTGTTAATCCTAGCATGATAAAGAAGATTCAAAGAGAGTGAGATGCCAGCTCCTTTCATTCAGTCAGTAGCTTCAAACATTTCTGGTATATGAAAAACATGTTTTTCAATGGCAAAAATCAATGAATATTGTAAATGCACAAACAGTAATATCTCCACATTGCACGGTGCAATTCTGAAATTTTTTGCTTTTTCCTGCTAATCCTAGCATGATAAAGAAGATTCAAAGAGAGTGAGATGCCAGCTAGTTTCATTCAGTCAGTAGCTTCAAACATTTCTGGACGTTTTTCAATGGCAAAAATCAATGAATATTGTAAATGCACAAACAGTAATATCTCCACATTGCACGGTGCAATTCTGAAATTTTTTGCTTTTTCCTGCTAATCCTAGCATGATAAAGAAGATTCAAAGAGAGTGAGATGCCAGCTCCTTTCATTCAGTCAGTAGCTTCAAACATTTCTGGACGTTTTTCAATGGCAAAAATCAATGAATATTGTAAATGCACAAACAGTAATATCTCCACATTGCACGGTGCAATTCTGAAATTTTTTGCTTTTTCCTGTTAATCCTAGCATGATAAAGAAGATTCAAAGAGAGTGAGATGCCAGCTCCTTTCATTCAGTCAGTAGCTTCAAACATTTCTGGTATATGAAAAACATGTTTTTCAATGGCAAAAATCAATGAATATTGTAAATGCACAAACAGTAATATCTCCACATTGCACGGTGCAATTCTGAAATTTTTAGCTTTTTCCTGTTAATCCTAGCATGATAAAGAAGATTCAAAGAGAGTGAGATGCCAGCTCCTTTCATTCAGTCAGTAGCTTCAAACATTTCTGGTATATGAAAAACATGTTTTTCAATGGCAAAAATCAATGAATATTGTAAATGCACAAACAGTAATATCTCCACATTGCAAGGTGCAATTCTGAAATTTTTTGCTTTTTCCTGCTAATCCTAGCATGATAAAGAAGATTCAAAGAGAGTGAGATGCCAGCTCCTTTCATTCAGTCAGTAGCTTCAAACATTTCTGGTATATGAAAAACATGTTTTTCAATGGCAAAAATCAATGAATATTGTAAATGCACAAACAGTAATATCTCCACATTGCACGGTGCAATTCTGAAATTTTTAGCTTTTTCCTGTTAATCCTAGCATGATAAAGAAGATTCAAAGAGAGTGAGATGCCAGCTCCTTTCATTCAGTCAGTAGCTTCAAACATTTCTGGTATATGAAAAACATGTTTTTCAATGGCAAAAATCAATGAATATTGTAAATGCACAAACAGTAATATCTCCACATTGCAAGGTGCAATTCTGAAATTTTTAGCTTTTTCCTGTTAATCCTAGCATGATAAAGAAGATTCAAAGAGAGTGAGATGCCAGCTCCTTTCATTCAGTCAGTAGCTTCAAACATTTCTGGACGTTTTTCAATGGCAAAAATCAATGAATATTGTAAATGCACAAACAGTAATATCTCCACATTGCACGGTGCAATTCTGAAATTTTTAGCTTTTTCCTGTTAATCCTAGCATGATAAAGAAGATTCAAAGAGAGTGAGATGCCAGCTCCTTTCATTCAGTCAGTAGCTTCAAACATTTCTGGTATATGAAAAACATGTTTTTCAATGGCAAAAATCAATGAATATTGTAAATGCACAAACAGTAATATCTCCACATTGCACGGTGCAATTCTGAAATTTTTTGCTTTTTCCTGTTAATCCTAGCATGATAAAGAAGATTCAAAGAGAGTGAGATGCCAGCTCCTTTCATTCAGTCAGTAGCTTCAAACATTTCTGGTATATGAAAAACATGTTTTTCAATGGCAAAAATCAATGAATATTGTAAATGCACAAACAGTAATATCTCCACATTGCAAGGTGCAATTCTGAAATTTTTAGCTTTTTCCTGTTAATCCTAGCATGATAAAGAAGATTCAAAGAGAGTGAGATGCCAGCTCCTTTCATTCAGTCAGTAGCTTCAAACATTTCTGGTATATGAAAAACATGTTTTTCAATGGCAAAAATCAATGAATATTGTAAATGCACAAACAGTAATATCTCCACATTGCACGGTGCAATTCTGAAATTTTTTGCTTTTTCCTGTTAATCCTAGCATGATAAAGAAGATTCAAAGAGAGTGAGATGCCAGCTCCTTTCATTCAGTCAGTAGCTTCAAACATTTCTGGACGTTTTTCAATGGCAAAAATCAATGAATATTGTAAATGCACAAACAGTAATATCTCCACATTGCACGGTGCAATTCTGAAATTTTTTGCTTTTTCCTGCTAATCCTAGCATGATAAAGAAGATTCAAAGAGAGTGAGATGCCAGCTCCTTTCATTCAGTCAGTAGCTTCAAACATTTCTGGTATATGAAAAACATGTTTTTCAATGGCAAAAATCAATGAATATTGTAAATGCACAAACAGTAATATCTCCACATTGCAAGGTGCAATTCTGAAATTTTTTGCTTTTTCCTGCTAATCCTAGCATGATAAAGAAGATTCAAAGAGAGTGAGATGCCAGCTCCTTTCATTCAGTCAGTAGCTTCAAACATTTCTGGTATATGAAAAACATGTTTTTCAATGGCAAAAATCAATGAATATTGTAAATGCACAAACAGTAATATCTCCACATTGCACGGTGCAATTCTGAAATTTTTAGCTTTTTCCTGTTAATCCTAGCATGATAAAGAAGATTCAAAGAGAGTGAGATGCCAGCTCCTTTCATTCAGTCAGTAGCTTCAAACATTTCTGGACGTTTTTCAATGGCAAAAATCAATGAATATTGTAAATGCACAAACAGTAATATCTCCACATTGCACGGTGCAATTCTGAAATTTTTTGCTTTTTCCTGCTAATCCTAGCATGATAAAGAAGATTCAAAGAGAGTGAGATGCCAGCTCCTTTCATTCAGTCAGTAGCTTCAAACATTTCTGGACGTTTTTCAATGGCAAAAATCAATGAATATTGTAAATGCACAAACAGTAATATCTCCACATTGCAAGGTGCAATTCTGAAATTTTTAGCTTTTTCCTGTTAATCCTAGCATGATAAAGAAGATTCAAAGAGAGTGAGATGCCAGCTCCTTTCATTCAGTCAGTAGCTTCAAACATTTCTGGACGTTTTTCAATGGCAAAAATCAATGAATATTGTAAATGCACAAACAGTAATATCTCCACATTGCAAGGTGCAATTCTGAAATCTTTAGCTTTTTCCTGTTAATCCTAGCATGATAAAGAAGATTCAAAGAGAGTGAGATGCCAGCTCCTTTCATTCAGTCAGTAGCTTCAAACATTTCTGGTATATGAAAAACATGTTTTTCAATGGCAAAAATCAATGAATATTGTAAATGCACAAACAGTAATATCTCCACATTGCAAGGTGCAATTCTGAAATTTTTAGCTTTTTCCTGTTAATCCTAGCATGATAAAGAAGATTCAAAGAGAGTGAGATGCCAGCTCCTTTCATTCAGTCAGTAGCTTCAAACATTTCTGGTATATGAAAAACATGTTTTTCAATGGCAAAAATCAATGAATATTGTAAATGCACAAACAGTAATATCTCCACATTGCAAGGTGCAATTCTGAAATTTTTAGCTTTTTCCTGCTAATCCTAGCATGATAAAGAAGATTCAAAGAGAGTGAGATGCCAGCTCCTTTCATTCAGTCAGTAGCTTCAAACATTTCTGGTATATGAAAAACATGTTTTTCAATGGCAAAAATCAATGAATATTGTAAATGCACAAACAGTAATATCTCCACATTGCAAGGTGCAATTCTGAAATTTTTAGCTTTTTCCTGCTAATCCTAGCATGATAAAGAAGATTCAAAGAGAGTGAGATGCCAGCTCCTTTCATTCAGTCAGTAGCTTCAAACATTTCTGGTATATGAAAAACATGTTTTTCAATGGCAAAAATCAATGAATATTGTAAATGCACAAACAGTAATATCTCCACATTGCACGGTGCAATTCTGAAATTTTTTGCTTTTTCCTGCTAATCCTAGCATGATAAAGAAGATTCAAAGAGAGTGAGATGCCAGCTCCTTTCATTCAGTCAGTAGCTTCAAACATTTCTGGTATATGAAAAACATGTTTTTCAATGGCAAAAATCAATGAATATTGTAAATGCACAAACAGTAATATCTCCACATTGCAAGGTGCAATTCTGAAATTTTTAGCTTTTTCCTGTTAATCCTAGCATGATAAAGAAGATTCAAAGAGAGTGAGATGCCAGCTCCTTTCATTCAGTCAGTAGCTTCAAACATTTCTGGACGTTTTTCAATGGCAAAAATCAATGAATATTGTAAATGCACAAACAGTAATATCTCCACATTGCAAGGTGCAATTCTGAAATTTTTAGCTTTTTCCTGCTAATCCTAGCATGATAAAGAAGATTCAAAGAGAGTGAGATGCCAGCTCCTTTCATTCAGTCAGTAGCTTCAAACATTTCTGGTATATGAAAAACATGTTTTTCAATGGCAAAAATCAATGAATATTGTAAATGCACAAACAGTAATATCTCCACATTGCACGGTGCAATTCTGAAATTTTTTGCTTTTTCCTGCTAATCCTAGCATGATAAAGAAGATTCAAAGAGAGTGAGATGCCAGCTCCTTTCATTCAGTCAGTAGCTTCAAACATTTCTGGTATATGAAAAACATGTTTTTCAATGGCAAAAATCAATGAATATTGTAAATGCACAAACAGTAATATCTCCACATTGCAAGGTGCAATTCTGAAATTTTTTGCTTTTTCCTGCTAATCCTAGCATGATAAAGAAGATTCAAAGAGAGTGAGATGCCAACTCCTTTCATTCAGTCAGTAGCTTCAAACATTTCTGGTATATGAAAAACATGTTTTTCAATGGCAAAAATCAATGAATATTGTAAATGCACAAACAGTAATATCTCCACATTGCAAGGTGCAATTCTGAAATTTTTTGCTTTTTCCTGCTAATCCTAGCATGATAAAGAAGATTCAAAGAGAGTGAGATGCCAGCTCCTTTCATTCAGTCAGTAGCTTCAAACATTTCTGGTATATGAAAAACATGTTTTTCAATGGCAAAAATCAATGAATATTGTAAATGCACAAACAGTAATATCTCCACATTGCAAGGTGCAATTCTGAAATTTTTTGCTTTTTCCTGCTAATCCTAGCATGATAAAGAAGATTCAAAGAGAGTGAGATGCCAGCTCCTTTCATTCAGTCAGTAGCTTCAAACATTTCTGGTATATGAAAAACATGTTTTTCAATGGCAAAAATCAATGAATATTTTAAATGCACAAACAGTAATATCTCCACATTGCACGGTGCAATTCTGAAATTTTTAGCTTTTTCCTGTTAATCCTAGCATGATAAAGAAGATTCAAAGAGAGTGAGATGCCAGCTCCTTTCATTCAGTCAGTAGCTTCAAACATTTCTGGTATATGAAAAACATGTTTTTCAATGGCAAAAATCAATGAATATTGTAAATGCACAAACAGTAATATCTCCACATTGCACGGTGCAATTCTGAAATTTTTTGCTTTTTCCTGCTAATCCTAGCATGATAAAGAAGATTCAAAGAGAGTGAGATGCCAGCTCCTTTCATTCAGTCAGTAGCTTCAAACATTTCTGGTATATGAAAAACATGTTTTTCAATGGCAAAAATCAATGAATATTGTAAATGCACAAACAGTAATATCTCCACATTGCACGGTGCAATTCTGAAATTTTTAGCTTTTTCCTGCTAATCCTAGCATGATAAAGAAGATTCAAAGAGAGTGAGATGCCAGCTCCTTTCATTCAGTCAGTAGCTTCAAACATTTCTGGACGTTTTTCAATGGCAAAAATCAATGAATATTGTAAATGCACAAACAGTAATATCTCCACATTGCAAGGTGCAATTCTGAAATTTTTAGCTTTTTCCTGCTAATCCTAGCATGATAAAGAAGATTCAAAGAGAGTGAGATACCAGCTCCTTTCATTCAGTCAGTAGCTTCAAACATTTCTGGTATATGAAAAACATGTTTTTCAATGGCAAAAATCAATGAATATTGTAAATGCACAAACAGTAATATCTCCACATTGCACGGTGCAATTCTGAAATTTTTTGCTTTTTCCTGCTAATCCTAGCATGATAAAGAAGATTCAAAGAGAGTGAGATGCCAGCTCCTTTCATTCAGTCAGTAGCTTCAAACATTTCTGGTATATGAAAAACATGTTTTTCAATGGCAAAAATCAATGAATATTGTAAATGCACAAACAGTAATATCTCCACATTGCAAGGTGCAATTCTGAAATTTTTTGCTTTTTCCTGCTAATCCTAGCATGATAAAGAAGATTCAAAGAGAGTGAGATGCCAGCTCCTTTCATTCAGTCAGTAGCTTCAAACATTTCTGGTATATGAAAAACATGTTTTTCAATGGCAAAAATCAATGAATATTGTAAATGCACAAACAGTAATATCTCCACATTGCACGGTGCAATTCTGAAATTTTTAGCTTTTTCCTGTTAATCCTAGCATGATAAAGAAGATTCAAAGAGAGTGAGATGCCAGCTCCTTTCATTCAGTCAGTAGCTTCAAACATTTCTGGTATATGAAAAACATGTTTTTCAATGGCAAAAATCAATGAATATTGTAAATGCACAAACAGTAATATCTCCACATTGCAAGGTGCAATTCTGAAATTTTTTGCTTTTTCCTGCTAATCCTAGCATGATAAAGAAGATTCAAAGAGAGTGAGATGCCAGCTCCTTTCATTCAGTCAGTAGCTTCAAACATTTCTGGTATATGAAAAACATGTTTTTCAATGGCAAAAATCAATGAATATTGTAAATGCACAAACAGTAATATCTCCACATTGCACGGTGCAATTCTGAAATTTTTAGCTTTTTCCTGTTAATCCTAGCATGATAAAGAAGATTCAAAGAGAGTGAGAAGCCAGCTCCTTTCATTCAGTCAGTAGCTTCAAACATTTCTGGTATATGAAAAACATGTTTTTCAATGGCAAAAATCAATGAATATTGTAAATGCACAAACAGTAATATCTCCACATTGCAAGGTGCAATTCTGAAATTTTTTGCTTTTTCCTGCTAATCCTAGCATGATAAAGAAGATTCAAAGAGAGTGAGATGCCAGCTCCTTTCATTCAGTCAGTAGCTTCAAACATTTCTGGTATATGAAAAACATGTTTTTCAATGGCAAAAATCAATGAATATTGTAAATGCACAAACAGTAATATCTCCACATTGCACGGTGCAATTCTGAAATTTTTAGCTTTTTCCTGTTAATCCTAGCATGATAAAGAAGATTCAAAGAGAGTGAGATGCCAGCTCCTTTCATTCAGTCAGTAGCTTCAAACATTTCTGGTATATGAAAAACATGTTTTTCAATGGCAAAAATCAATGAATATTGTAAATGCACAAACAGTAATATCTCCACATTGCAAGGTGCAATTCTGAAATTTTTAGCTTTTTCCTGTTAATCCTAGCATGATAAAGAAGATTCAAAGAGAGTGAGATGCCAGCTCCTTTCATTCAGTCAGTAGCTTCAAACATTTCTGGTATATGAAAAACATGTTTTTCAATGGCAAAAATCAATGAATATTGTAAATGCACAAACAGTAATATCTCCACATTGCAAGGTGCAATTCTGAAATTTTTTGCTTTTTCCTGCTAATCCTAGCATGATAAAGAAGATTCAAAGAGAGTGAGATGCCAACTCCTTTCATTCAGTCAGTAGCTTCAAACATTTCTGGTATATGAAAAACATGTTTTTCAATGGCAAAAATCAATGAATATTGTAAATGCACAAACAGTAATATCTCCACATTGCAAGGTGCAATTCTGAAATTTTTTGCTTTTTCCTGCTAATCCTAGCATGATAAAGAAGATTCAAAGAGAGTGAGATGCCAGCTCCTTTCATTCAGTCAGTAGCTTCAAACATTTCTGGTATATGAAAAACATGTTTTTCAATGGCAAAAATCAATGAATATTGTAAATGCACAAACAGTAATATCTCCACATTGCAAGGTGCAATTCTGAAATTTTTTGCTTTTTCCTGCTAATCCTAGCATGATAAAGAAGATTCAAAGAGAGTGAGATGCCAGCTCCTTTCATTCAGTCAGTAGCTTCAAACATTTCTGGTATATGAAAAACATGTTTTTCAATGGCAAAAATCAATGAATATTTTAAATGCACAAACAGTAATATCTCCACATTGCACGGTGCAATTCTGAAATTTTTAGCTTTTTCCTGTTAATCCTAGCATGATAAAGAAGATTCAAAGAGAGTGAGATGCCAGCTCCTTTCATTCAGTCAGTAGCTTCAAACATTTCTGGTATATGAAAAACATGTTTTTCAATGGCAAAAATCAATGAATATTGTAAATGCACAAACAGTAATATCTCCACATTGCACGGTGCAATTCTGAAATTTTTTGCTTTTTCCTGCTAATCCTAGCATGATAAAGAAGATTCAAAGAGAGTGAGATGCCAGCTCCTTTCATTCAGTCAGTAGCTTCAAACATTTCTGGTATATGAAAAACATGTTTTTCAATGGCAAAAATCAATGAATATTGTAAATGCACAAACAGTAATATCTCCACATTGCACGGTGCAATTCTGAAATTTTTAGCTTTTTCCTGCTAATCCTAGCATGATAAAGAAGATTCAAAGAGAGTGAGATGCCAGCTCCTTTCATTCAGTCAGTAGCTTCAAACATTTCTGGACGTTTTTCAATGGCAAAAATCAATGAATATTGTAAATGCACAAACAGTAATATCTCCACATTGCAAGGTGCAATTCTGAAATTTTTAGCTTTTTCCTGCTAATCCTAGCATGATAAAGAAGATTCAAAGAGAGTGAGATACCAGCTCCTTTCATTCAGTCAGTAGCTTCAAACATTTCTGGTATATGAAAAACATGTTTTTCAATGGCAAAAATCAATGAATATTGTAAATGCACAAACAGTAATATCTCCACATTGCACGGTGCAATTCTGAAATTTTTTGCTTTTTCCTGCTAATCCTAGCATGATAAAGAAGATTCAAAGAGAGTGAGATGCCAGCTCCTTTCATTCAGTCAGTAGCTTCAAACATTTCTGGTATATGAAAAACATGTTTTTCAATGGCAAAAATCAATGAATATTGTAAATGCACAAACAGTAATATCTCCACATTGCAAGGTGCAATTCTGAAATTTTTTGCTTTTTCCTGCTAATCCTAGCATGATAAAGAAGATTCAAAGAGAGTGAGATGCCAGCTCCTTTCATTCAGTCAGTAGCTTCAAACATTTCTGGTATATGAAAAACATGTTTTTCAATGGCAAAAATCAATGAATATTGTAAATGCACAAACAGTAATATCTCCACATTGCACGGTGCAATTCTGAAATTTTTAGCTTTTTCCTGTTAATCCTAGCATGATAAAGAAGATTCAAAGAGAGTGAGATGCCAGCTCCTTTCATTCAGTCAGTAGCTTCAAACATTTCTGGTATATGAAAAACATGTTTTTCAATGGCAAAAATCAATGAATATTGTAAATGCACAAACAGTAATATCTCCACATTGCAAGGTGCAATTCTGAAATTTTTTGCTTTTTCCTGCTAATCCTAGCATGATAAAGAAGATTCAAAGAGAGTGAGATGCCAGCTCCTTTCATTCAGTCAGTAGCTTCAAACATTTCTGGTATATGAAAAACATGTTTTTCAATGGCAAAAATCAATGAATATTGTAAATGCACAAACAGTAATATCTCCACATTGCACGGTGCAATTCTGAAATTTTTAGCTTTTTCCTGTTAATCCTAGCATGATAAAGAAGATTCAAAGAGAGTGAGAAGCCAGCTCCTTTCATTCAGTCAGTAGCTTCAAACATTTCTGGTATATGAAAAACATGTTTTTCAATGGCAAAAATCAATGAATATTGTAAATGCACAAACAGTAATATCTCCACATTGCAAGGTGCAATTCTGAAATTTTTTGCTTTTTCCTGCTAATCCTAGCATGATAAAGAAGATTCAAAGAGAGTGAGATGCCAGCTCCTTTCATTCAGTCAGTAGCTTCAAACATTTCTGGTATATGAAAAACATGTTTTTCAATGGCAAAAATCAATGAATATTGTAAATGCACAAACAGTAATATCTCCACATTGCACGGTGCAATTCTGAAATTTTTAGCTTTTTCCTGTTAATCCTAGCATGATAAAGAAGATTCAAAGAGAGTGAGATGCCAGCTCCTTTCATTCAGTCAGTAGCTTCAAACATTTCTGGTATATGAAAAACATGTTTTTCAATGGCAAAAATCAATGAATATTGTAAATGCACAAACAGTAATATCTCCACATTGCAAGGTGCAATTCTGAAATTTTTAGCTTTTTCCTGTTAATCCTAGCATGATAAAGAAGATTCAAAGAGAGTGAGATGCCAGCTCCTTTCATTCAGTCAGTAGCTTCAAACATTTCTGGTATATGAAAAACATGTTTTTCAATGGCAAAAATCAATGAATATTGTAAATGCACAAACAGTAATATCTCCACATTGCACGGTGCAATTCTGAAATTTTTAGCTTTTTCCTGTTAATCCTAGCATGATAAAGAAGATTCAAAGAGAGTGAGATGCCAACTCCTTTCATTCAGTCAGTAGCTTCAAACATTTCTGGTATATGAAAAACATGTTTTTCAATGGCAAAAATCAATGAATATTGTAAATGCACAAACAGTAATATCTCCACATTGCAAGGTGCAATTCTGAAATTTTTTGCTTTTTCCTGCTAATCCTAGCATGATAAAGAAGATTCAAAGAGAGTGAGATGCCAGCTCCTTTCATTCAGTCAGTAGCTTCAAACATTTCTGGTATATGAAAAACATGTTTTTCAATGGCAAAAATCAATGAATATTGTAAATGCACAAACAGTAATATCTCCACATTGCACGGTGCAATTCTGAAATTTTTAGCTTTTTCCTGTTAACCTTGCATGATAAAGAAGATTCAAAGAGAGTGAGATGCCAGCTCCTTTCATTCAGTCAGTAGCTTCAAACATTTCTGGACGTTTTTCAATGGCAAAAATCAATGAATATTGTAAATGCACAAACAGTAATATCTCCACATTGCAAGGTGCAATTCTGAAATTTTTAGCTTTTTCCTGTTAATCCTAGCATGATAAAGAAGATTCAAAGAGAGTGAGATGCCAGCTCCTTTCATTCAGTCAGTAGCTTCAAACATTTCTGGTATATGAAAAACATGTTTTTCAATGGCAAAAATCAATGAATATTGTAAATGCACAAACAGTAATATCTCCACATTGCAAGGTGCAATTCTGAAATTTTTTGCTTTTTCCTGTTAATCCTAGCATGATAAAGAAGATTCAAAGAGAGTGAGATGCCAGCTCCTTTCATTCAGTCAGTAGCTTCAAACATTTCTGGTATATGAAAAACATGTTTTTCAATGGCAAAAATCAATGAATATTGTAAATGCACAAACAGTAATATCTCCACATTGCAAGGTGCAATTCTGAAATTTTTTGCTTTTTCCTGCTAATCCTAGCATGATAAAGAAGATTCAAAGAGAGTGAGATGCCAGCTCCTTTCATTCAGTCAGTAGCTTCAAACATTTCTGGTATATGAAAAACATGTTTTTCAATGGCAAAAATCAATGAATATTGTAAATGCACAAACAGTAATATCTCCACATTGCACGGTGCAATTCTGAAATTTTTTGCTTTTTCCTGTTAATCCTAGCATGATAAAGAAGATTCAAAGAGAGTGAGATGCCAGCTCCTTTCATTCAGTCAGTAGCTTCAAACATTTCTGGACGTTTTTCAATGGCAAAAATCAATGAATATTGTAAATGCACAAACAGTAATATCTCCACATTGCACGGTGCAATTCTGAAATTTTTAGCTTTTTCCTGCTAATCCTAGCATGATAAAGAAGATTCAAAGAGAGTGAGATGCCAGCTCCTTTCATTCAGTCAGTAGCTTCAAACATTTCTGGACGTTTTTCAATGGCAAAAATCAATGAATATTGTAAATGCACAAACAGTAATATCTCCACATTGCAAGGTGCAATTCTGAAATTTTTTGCTTTTTCCTGCTAATCCTAGCATGATAAAGAAGATTCAAAGAGAGTGAGATGCCAGCTCCTTTCATTCAGTCAGTAGCTTCAAACATTTCTGGTATATGAAAAACATGTTTTTCAATGGCAAAAATCAATGAATATTGTAAATGCACAAACAGTAATATCTCCACATTGCAAGGTGCAATTCTGAAATTTTTTGCTTTTTCCTGCTAATCCTAGCATGATAAAGAAGATTCAAAGAGAGTGAGATGCCAGCTCCTTTCATTCAGTCAGTAGCTTCAAACATTTCTGGTATATGAAAAACATGTTTTTCAATGGCAAAAATCAATGAATATTGTAAATGCACAAACAGTAATATCTCCACATTGCACGGTGCAATTCTGAAATTTTTAGCTTTTTCCTGTTAATCCTAGCATGATAAAGAAGATTCAAAGAGAGTGAGATGCCAGCTCCTTTCATTCAGTCAGTAGCTTCAAACATTTCTGGTATATGAAAAACATGTTTTTCAATGGCAAAAATCAATGAATATTGTAAATGCACAAACAGTAATATCTCCACATTGCAAGGTGCAATTCTGAAATTTTTTGCTTTTTCCTGCTAATCCTAGCATGATAAAGAAGATTCAAAGAGAGTGAGATGCCAGCTCCTTTCATTCAGTCAGTAGCTTCAAACATTTCTGGTATATGAAAAACATGTTTTTCAATGGCAAAAATCAATGAATATTGTAAATGCACAAACAGTAATATCTCCACATTGCACGGTGCAATTCTGAAATTTTTAGCTTTTTCCTGTTAATCCTAGCATGATAAAGAAGATTCAAAGAGAGTGAGAAGCCAGCTCCTTTCATTCAGTCAGTAGCTTCAAACATTTCTGGTATATGAAAAACATGTTTTTCAATGGCAAAAATCAATGAATATTGTAAATGCACAAACAGTAATATCTCCACATTGCAAGGTGCAATTCTGAAATTTTTTGCTTTTTCCTGCTAATCCTAGCATGATAAAGAAGATTCAAAGAGAGTGAGATGCCAGCTCCTTTCATTCAGTCAGTAGCTTCAAACATTTCTGGTATATGAAAAACATGTTTTTCAATGGCAAAAATCAATGAATATTGTAAATGCACAAACAGTAATATCTCCACATTGCACGGTGCAATTCTGAAATTTTTAGCTTTTTCCTGTTAATCCTAGCATGATAAAGAAGATTCAAAGAGAGTGAGATGCCAGCTCCTTTCATTCAGTCAGTAGCTTCAAACATTTCTGGTATATGAAAAACATGTTTTTCAATGGCAAAAATCAATGAATATTGTAAATGCACAAACAGTAATATCTCCACATTGCAAGGTGCAATTCTGAAATTTTTAGCTTTTTCCTGTTAATCCTAGCATGATAAAGAAGATTCAAAGAGAGTGAGATGCCAGCTCCTTTCATTCAGTCAGTAGCTTCAAACATTTCTGGTATATGAAAAACATGTTTTTCAATGGCAAAAATCAATGAATATTGTAAATGCACAAACAGTAATATCTCCACATTGCACGGTGCAATTCTGAAATTTTTAGCTTTTTCCTGTTAATCCTAGCATGATAAAGAAGATTCAAAGAGAGTGAGATGCCAACTCCTTTCATTCAGTCAGTAGCTTCAAACATTTCTGGTATATGAAAAACATGTTTTTCAATGGCAAAAATCAATGAATATTGTAAATGCACAAACAGTAATATCTCCACATTGCAAGGTGCAATTCTGAAATTTTTTGCTTTTTCCTGCTAATCCTAGCATGATAAAGAAGATTCAAAGAGAGTGAGATGCCAGCTCCTTTCATTCAGTCAGTAGCTTCAAACATTTCTGGTATATGAAAAACATGTTTTTCAATGGCAAAAATCAATGAATATTGTAAATGCACAAACAGTAATATCTCCACATTGCACGGTGCAATTCTGAAATTTTTAGCTTTTTCCTGTTAACCTTGCATGATAAAGAAGATTCAAAGAGAGTGAGATGCCAGCTCCTTTCATTCAGTCAGTAGCTTCAAACATTTCTGGACGTTTTTCAATGGCAAAAATCAATGAATATTGTAAATGCACAAACAGTAATATCTCCACATTGCAAGGTGCAATTCTGAAATTTTTAGCTTTTTCCTGTTAATCCTAGCATGATAAAGAAGATTCAAAGAGAGTGAGATGCCAGCTCCTTTCATTCAGTCAGTAGCTTCAAACATTTCTGGTATATGAAAAACATGTTTTTCAATGGCAAAAATCAATGAATATTGTAAATGCACAAACAGTAATATCTCCACATTGCAAGGTGCAATTCTGAAATTTTTTGCTTTTTCCTGTTAATCCTAGCATGATAAAGAAGATTCAAAGAGAGTGAGATGCCAGCTCCTTTCATTCAGTCAGTAGCTTCAAACATTTCTGGTATATGAAAAACATGTTTTTCAATGGCAAAAATCAATGAATATTGTAAATGCACAAACAGTAATATCTCCACATTGCAAGGTGCAATTCTGAAATTTTTTGCTTTTTCCTGCTAATCCTAGCATGATAAAGAAGATTCAAAGAGAGTGAGATGCCAGCTCCTTTCATTCAGTCAGTAGCTTCAAACATTTCTGGTATATGAAAAACATGTTTTTCAATGGCAAAAATCAATGAATATTGTAAATGCACAAACAGTAATATCTCCACATTGCACGGTGCAATTCTGAAATTTTTTGCTTTTTCCTGTTAATCCTAGCATGATAAAGAAGATTCAAAGAGAGTGAGATGCCAGCTCCTTTCATTCAGTCAGTAGCTTCAAACATTTCTGGACGTTTTTCAATGGCAAAAATCAATGAATATTGTAAATGCACAAACAGTAATATCTCCACATTGCACGGTGCAATTCTGAAATTTTTAGCTTTTTCCTGCTAATCCTAGCATGATAAAGAAGATTCAAAGAGAGTGAGATGCCAGCTCCTTTCATTCAGTCAGTAGCTTCAAACATTTCTGGACGTTTTTCAATGGCAAAAATCAATGAATATTGTAAATGCACAAACAGTAATATCTCCACATTGCAAGGTGCAATTCTGAAATTTTTTGCTTTTTCCTGCTAATCCTAGCATGATAAAGAAGATTCAAAGAGAGTGAGATGCCAGCTCCTTTCATTCAGTCAGTAGCTTCAAACATTTCTGGTATATGAAAAACATGTTTTTCAATGGCACAAATCAATGAATATTGTAAATGCACAAACAGTAATATCTCCACATTGCACGGTGCAATTCTGAAATTTTTAGCTTTTTCCTGTTAATCCTAGCATGATAAAGAAGATTCAAAGAGAGTGAGATGCCAGCTCCTTTCATTCAGTCAGTAGCTTCAAACATTTCTGGTATATGAAAAACATGTTTTTCAATGGCAAAAATCAATGAATATTGTAAATGCACAAACAGTAATATCTCCACATTGCACGGTGCAATTCTGAAATTTTTAGCTTTTTCCTGTTAATCCTAGCATGATAAAGAAGATTCAAAGAGAGTGAGATGCCAGCTCCTTTCATTCAGTCAGTAGCTTCAAACATTTCTGGTATATGAAAAACATGTTTTTCAATGGCAAAAATCAATGAATATTGTAAATGCACAAACAGTAATATCTCCACATTGCAAGGTGCAATTGTGAAATTTTTAGCTTTTTCCTGTTAATCCTAGCATGATAAAGAAGATTCAAAGAGAGTGAGATGCCAGCTCCTTTCATTCAGTCAGTAGCTTCAAACATTTCTGGACGTTTTTCAATGGCAAAAATCAATGAATATTGTAAATGCACAAACAGTAATATCTCCACATTGCACGGTGCAATTCTGAAATTTTTTGCTTTTTCCTGTTAATCCTAGCATGATAAAGAAGATTCAAAGAGAGTGAGATGCCAGCTCCTTTCATTCAGTCAGTAGCTTCAAACATTTCTGGTATATGAAAAACATGTTTTTCAATGGCAAAAATCAATGAATATTGTAAATGCACAAACAGTAATATCTCCACATTGCACGGTGCAATTCTGAAATTTTTAGCTTTTTCCTGTTAATCCTAGCATGATAAAGAAGATTCAAAGAGAGTGAGATGCCAGCTCCTTTCATTCAGTCAGTAGCTTCAAATATTTCTGGTATATGAAAAACATGTTTTTCAATGGCAAAAATCAATGAATATTGTAAATGCACAAACAGTAATATCTCCACATTGCACGGTGCAATTCTGAAATTTTTTGCTTTTTCCTGCTTATCCTAGCATGATAAAGAAGATTCAAAGAGAGTGAGATGCCAGCTCCTTTCATTCAGTCAGTAGCTTCAAACATTTCTGGTATATGAAAAACATGTTTTTCAATGGCAAAAATCAATGAATATTGTAAATGCACAAACAGTAATATCTCCACATTGCAAGGTGCAATTCTGAAATTTTTAGCTTTTTCCTGCTAATCCTAGCATGATAAAGAAGATTCAAAGAGAGTGAGATGCCAGCTCCTTTCATTCAGTCAGTAGCTTCAAACATTTCTGGTATATGAAAAACATGTTTTTCAATGGCAAAAATCAATGAATATTGTAAATGCACAAACAGTAATATCTCCACATTGCACGGTGCAATTCTGAAATTTTTTGCTTTTTCCTGTTAATCCTAGCATGATAAAGAAGATTCAAAGAGAGTGAGATGCCAGCTCCTTTCATTCAGTCAGTAGCTTCAAACATTTCTGGTATATGAAAAACATGTTTTTCAATGGCAAAAATCAATGAATATTGTAAATGCACAAACAGTAATATCTCCACATTGCACGGTGCAATTCTGAAATTTTTAGCTTTTTCCTGCTAATCCTAGCATGATAAAGAAGATTCAAAGAGAGTGAGATGCCAGCTCCTTTCATTCAGTCAGTAGCTTCAAACATTTCTGGTATATGAAAAACATGTTTTTCAATGGCAAAAATCAATGAATATTGTAAATGCACAAACAGTAATATCTCCACATTGCAAGGTGCAATTCTGAAATTTTTAGCTTTTTCCTGTTAATCCTAGCATGATAAAGAAGATTCAAAGAGAGTGAGATGCCAGCTCCTTTCATTCAGTCAGTAGCTTCAAACATTTCTGGACGTTTTTCAATGGCAAAAATCAATGAATATTGTAAATGCACAAACAGTAATATCTCCACATTGCACGGTGCAATTCTGAAATTTTTTGCTTTTTCCTGTTAATCCTAGCATGATAAAGAAGATTCAAAGAGAGTGAGATGCCAGCTCCTTTCATTCAGTCAGTAGCTTCAAACATTTCTGGATGTTTTTCAATGGCAAAAATCAATGAATATTGTAAATGCACAAACAGTAATATCTCCACATTGCAAGGTGCAATTCTGAAATTTTTAGCTTTTTCCTGTTAATCCTAGCATGATAAAGAAGATTCAAAGAGAGTGAGATGCCAGCTCCTTTCATTCAGTCAGTAGCTTCAAACATTTCTGGTATATGGAAAACATGTTTTTCAATGGCAAAAATCAATGAATATTGTAAATGCACAAACAGTAATATCTCCACATTGCACGGTGCAATTCTGAAATTTTTTGCTTTTTCCTGTTAATCCTAGCATGATAAAGAAGATTCAAAGAGAGTGAGATGCCAGCTCCTTTCATTCAGTCAGTAGCTTCAAACATTTCTGGTATATGAAAAACATGTTTTTCAATGGCAAAAATCAATGAATATTGTAAATGCACAAACAGTAATATCTCCACATTGCAAGGTGCAATTCTGAAATTTTTTGCTTTTTCCTGTTAATCCTAGCATGATAAAGAAGATTCAAAGAGAGTGAGATGCCAGCTCCTTTCATTCAGTCAGTAGCTTCAAACATTTCTGGTATATGAAAAACATGTTTTTCAATGGCAAAAATCAATGAATATTGTAAATGCACAAACAGTAATATCTCCACATTGCACGGTGCAATTCTGAAATTTTTTGCTTTTTCCTGTTAATCCTAGCATGATAAAGAAGATTCAAAGAGAGTGAGATGCCAGCTCCTTTCATTCAGTCAGTAGCTTCAAACATTTCTGGACGTTTTTCAATGGCAAAAATCAATGAATATTGTAAATCCACAAACAGTAATATCTCCACATTGCACGGTGCAATTCTTGAATTTTTTGCTTTTTCCTGCTAATCCTAGCATGATAAAGAAGATTCAAAGAGAGTGAGATGCCAGCTCCTTTCATTCAGTCAGTAGCTTCAAACATTTCTGGTATATGAAAAACATGTTTTTCAATGGCAAAAATCAATGAATATTGTAAATGCACAAACAGTAATATCTCCACATTGCAAGGTGCAATTCTGAAATTTTTTGCTTTTTCCTGCTAATCCTAGCATGATAAAGAAGATTCAAAGAGAGTGAGATGCCAGCTCCTTTCATTCAGTCAGTAGCTTCAAACATTTCTGGTATATGAAAAACATGTTTTTCAATGGCAAAAATCAATGAATATTGTAAATGCACAAACAGTAATATCTCCACATTGCACGGTGCAATTCTGAAATTTTTTGCTTTTTCCTGCTAATCCTAGCATGATAAAGAAGATTGAAAGAGAGTGAGATGCCAGCTCCTTTCATTCAGTCAGTAGCTTCAAACATTTCTGGTATATGAAAAACATGTTTTTCAATGGCAAAAATCAATGAATATTGTAAATGCACAAACAGTAATATCTCCACATTGCAAGGTGCAATTCTGAAATTTTTTGCTTTTTCCTGCTAATCCTAGCATGATAAAGAAGATTCAAAGAGAGTGAGATGCCAGCTCCTTTCATTCAGTCAGTAGCTTCAAACATTTCTGGACGTTTTTCAATGGCAAAAATCAATGAATATTGTAAATGCACAAACAGTAATATCTCCACATTGCACGGTGCAATTCTGAAATTTTTTGCTTTTTCCTGCTAATCCTAGCATGATAAAGAAGATTCAAAGAGAGTGAGATGCCAGCTCCTTTCATTTAGTCAGTAGCTTCAAACATTTCTGGTATATGAAAAACATGTTTTTCAATGGCAAAAATCAATGAATATTGTAAATGCACAAACAGTAATATCTCCACATTGCAAGGTGCAATTCTGAAATTTTTAGCTTTTTCCTGCTAATCCTAGCATGATAAAGAAGATTCAAAGAGAGTGAGATGCCAGCTCCTTTCATTCAGTCAGTAGCTTCAAACATTTCTGGTATATGAAAAACATGTTTTTCAATGGCAAAAATCAATGAATATTGTAAATGCACAAACAGTAATATCTCCACATTGCACGGTGCAATTCTGAAATTTTTTGCTTTTTCCTGTTAATCCTAGCATGATAAAGAAGATTCAAAGAGAGTGAGATGCCAGCTCCTTTCATTCAGTCAGTAGCTTCAAACATTTCTGGTATATGAAAAACATGTTTTTCAATGGCAAAAATCAATGAATATTGTAAATGCACAAACAGTAATATCTCCACATTGCAAGGTGCAATTCTGAAATTTTTTGCTTTTTCCTGTTAATCCTAGCATGATAAAGAAGATTCAAAGAGAGTGAGATGCCAGCTCCTTTCATTCAGTCAGTAGCTTCAAACATTTCTGGTATATGAAAAACATGTTTTTCAATGGCAAAAATCAATGAATATTGTAAATGCACAAACAGTAATATCTCCACATTGCACGGTGCAATTCTGAAATTTTTTGCTTTTTCCTGTTAATCCTAGCATGATAAAGAAGATTCAAAGAGAGTGATATGCCAGCTCCTTTCATTCAGTCAGTAGCTTCAAACATTTCTGGACGTTTTTCAATGGCAAAAATCAATGAATATTGTAAATGCACAAACAGTAATATCTCCACATTGCACGGTGCAATTCTGAAATTTTTTGCTTTTTCCTGCTAATCCTAGCATGATAAAGAAGATTCAAAGAGAGTGAGATGCCAGCTCCTTTCATTCAGTCAGTAGCTTCAAACATTTCTGGTATATGAAAAACATGTTTTTCAATGGCAAAAATCAATGAATATTGTAAATGCACAAACAGTAATATCTCCACATTGCAAGGTGCAATTCTGAAATTTTTTGCTTTTTCCTGCTAATCCTAGCATGATAAAGAAGATTCAAAGAGAGTGAGATGCCAGCTCCTTTCATTCAGTCAGTAGCTTCAAACATTTCTGGTATATGAAAAACATGTTTTTCAATGGCAAAAATCAATGAATATTGTAAATGCACAAACAGTAATATCTCCACATTGCACGGTGCAATTCTGAAATTTTTAGCTTTTTCCTGTTAATCCTAGCATGATAAAGAAGATTCAAAGAGAGTGAGATGCCAGCTCCTTTCATTCAGTCAGTAGCTTCAAACATTTCTGGTATATGAAAAACATGTTTTTCAATGGCAAAAATCAATGAATATTGTAAATGCACAAACAGTAATATCTCCACATTGCACGGTGCAATTCTGAAATTTTTAGCTTTTTCCTGTTAATCCTAGCATGATAAAGAAGATTCAAAGAGAGTGAGATGCCAGCTCCTTTCATTCAGTCAGTAGCTTCAAACATTTCTGGACGTTTTTCAATGGCAAAAATCAATGAATATTGTAAATGCACAAACAGTAATATCTCCACATTGCAAGGTGCAATTCTGAAATTTTTTGCTTTTTCCTGCTAATCCTAGCATGATAAAGAAGATTCAAAGAGAGTGAGATGCCAGCTCCTTTCATTCAGTCAGTAGCTTCAAACATTTCTGGACGTTTTTCAATGGCAAAAATCAATGAATATTGTAAATGCACAAACAGTAATATCTCCACATTGCAAGGTGCAATTCTGAAATTTTTAGCTTTTTCCTGTTAATCCTAGCATGATAAAGAAGATTCAAAGAGAGTGAGATGCCAGCTCCTTTCATTCAGTCAGTAGCTTCAAACATTTCTGGACGTTTTTCAATGGCAAAAATCAATGAATATTGTAAATGCACAAACAGTAATATCTCCACATTGCAAGGTGCAATTCTGAAATCTTTAGCTTTTTCCTGCTAATCCTAGCATGATAAAGAAGATTCAAAGAGAGTGAGATGCCAGCTCCTTTCATTCAGTCAGTAGCTTCAAACATTTCTGGTATATGAAAAACATGTTCTTTATCATGCTAGGATTAGCAGGAAAAAGCAAAAAATTTCAGAATTGCACCGTGCAATGTGGAGATATTACTGTTTGTGCATTTACAATATTCATTGATTTTTGCCATTGAAAAACATGTTTTTCATATACCAGAAATGTTTGAAGCTACTGACTGAATGAAAGGAGCTGGCATCTCACTCTCTTTGAATCTTCTTTATCATGCTAGGATTAGCAGGAAAAAGCAAAAAATTTCAGAATTGCACCGTGCAATGTGGAGATATTACCGTTTGTGCATTTACAATATTCATTGATTTTTGCCATTGAAAAACATGTTTTTCATATACCAGAAATGTTTGAAGCTACTGACTGAATGAAAGGAGCTGGCATCTCACTCTCTTTGAATCTTCTTTATCATGCTAGGATTAGCAGGAAAAAGCAAAAAATTTCAGAATTGAACCTTGCAATGTGGAGATATTACTGTTTGTGCATTTACAATATTCATTGATTTTTGCCATTGAAAAACATGTTTTTCATATACCAGAAATGTTTGAAGCTACTGACTGAATGAAAGGAGCTGGCATCTCACTCTCTTTGAATCTTCTTTATCATGCTAGGATTAGCAGGAAAAAGCTAAAAATTTCAGAATTGCACCTTGCAATGTGGAGATATTACTGTTTGTGCATTTACAATATTCATTGATTTTTGCCATTGAAAAACATGTTTTTCATATACCAGAAATGTTTGAAGCTACTGACTGAATGAAAGGAGCTGGCATCTCACTCTCTTTGAATCTTCTTTATCATGCTAGGATTAGCAGGAAAAAGCAAAAAATTTCAGAATTGCACCGTGCAATGTGGAGATATTACTGTTTGTGCATTTACAATATTCATTGATTTTTGCCATTGAAAAACGTCCAGAAATGTTTGAAGCTACTGACTGAATGAAAGGAGCTGGCATCTCACTCTCTTTGAATCTTCTTTATCATGCTAGGATTAACAGGAAAAAGCAAAAAATTTCAGAATTGCACCTTGCAATGTGGAGATATTACTGTTTGTGCATTTACAATATTCATTGATTTTTGCCATTGAAAAACATGTTTTTCATATACCAGAAATGTTTGAAGCTACTGACTGAATGAAAGGAGCTGGCATCTCACTCTCTTTGAATCTTCTTTATCATGCTAGGATTAACAGGAAAAAGCTAAAAATTTCAGAATTGCACCGTGCAATGTGGAGATATTACTGTTTGTGCATTTACAATATTCATTGATTTTTGCCATTGAAAAACGTCCAGAAATGTTTGAAGCTACTGACTGAATGAAAGGAGCTGGCATCTCACTCTCTTTGAATCTTCTTTATCATGCTAGGATTAACAGGAAAAAGCAAAAAATTTCAGAATTGCACCTTGCAATGTGGAGATATTACTGTTTGTGCATTTACAATATTCATTGATTTTTGCCATTGAAAAACATGTTTTTCATATACCAGAAATGTTTGAAGCTACTGACTGAATGAAAGGAGCTGGCATCTCACTCTCTTTGAATCTTCTTTATCATGCTAGGATTAACAGGAAAAAGCAAAAAATTTCAGAATTGCACCTTGCAATGTGGAGATATTACTGTTTGTGCATTTACAATATTCATTGATTTTTGCCATTGAAAAACGTCCAGAAATGTTTGAAGCTACTGACTGAATGAAAGGAGCTGGCATCTCACTCTCTTTGAATCTTCTTTATCATGCTAGGATTAGCAGGAAAAAGCAAAAAATTTCAGAATTGCACCGTGCAATGTGGAGATATTACTGTTTGTGCATTTACAATATTCATTGATTTTTGCCATTGAAAAACATGTTTTTCATATACCAGAAATGTTTGAAGCTACTGACTGAATGAAAGGAGCTGGCATCTCACTCTCTTTGAATCTTCTTTATCATGCTAGGATTAACAGGAAAAAGCAAAAAATTTCAGAATTGCACCTTGCAATGTGGAGATATTACTGTTTGTGCATTTACAATATTCATTGATTTTTGCCATTGAAAAACATGTTTTTCATATACCAGAAATGTTTGAAGCAACTGACTGAATGAAAGGAGCTGGCATCTCACTCTCTTTGAATCTTCTTTATCATGCTAGGATTAACAGGAAAAAGCTAAAAATTTCAGAATTGCACCGTGCAATGTGGAGATATTACTGTTTGTGCATTTACAATATTCATTGATTTTTGCCATTGAAAAACATGTTTTTCATATACCAGAAATGTTTGAAGCTACTGACTGAATGAAAGGAGCTGGCATCTCACTCTCTTTGAATCTTCTTTATCATGCTAGGATTAGCAGGAAAAAGCTAAAAATTTCAGAATTGCACCGTGCAATGTGGAGATATTACTGTTTGTGCATTTACAATATTCATTGATTTTTGCCATTGAAAAACATGTTTTTCATATACCAGAAATGTTTGAAGCTACTGACTGAATGAAAGGAGCTGGCATCTCACTCTCTTTGAATCTTCTTTATCATGCTAGGATTAACAGGAAAAAGCTAAAAATTTCAGAATTGCACCGTGCAATGTGGAGATATTACTGTTTGTGCATTTACAATATTCATTGATTTTTGCCATTGAAAAACATGTTTTTCATATACCAGAAATGTTTGAAGCTACTGACTGAATGAAAGGAGCTGGCATCTCACTCTCTTTGAATCTTCTTTATCATGCTAGGATTAGCAGGAAAAAGCAAAAAATTTCAGAATTGCACCGTGCAATGTGGAGATATTACTGTTTGTGCATTTACAATATTCATTGATTTTTGCCATTGAAAAACATGTTTTTCATATACCAGAAATGTTTGAAGCTACTGACTGAATGAAAGGAGCTGGCATCTCACTCTCTTTGAATCTTCTTTATCATGCTAGGATTAACAGGAAAAAGCAAAAAATTTCAGAATTGCACCTTGCAATGTGGAGATATTACTGTTTGTGCATTTACAATATTCATTGATTTTTGCCATTGAAAAACATGTTTTTCATATACCAGAAATGTTTGAAGCTACTGACTGAATGAAAGGAGCTGGCATCTCACTCTCTTTGAATCTTCTTTATCATGCTAGGATTAACAGGAAAAAGCAAAAAATTTCAGAATTGCACCTTGCAATGTGGAGATATTACTGTTTGTGCATTTACAATATTCATTGATTTTTGCCATTGAAAAACATGTTTTTCATATACCAGAAATGTTTGAAGCTACTGACTGAATGAAAGGAGCTGGCATCTCACTCTCTTTGAATCTTCTTTATCATGCTAGGATTAGCAGGAAAAAGCAAAAAATTTCAGAATTGCACCGTGCAATGTGGAGATATTACTGTTTGTGCATTTACAATATTCATTGATTTTTGCCATTGAAAAACGTCCAGAAATGTTTGAAGCTACTGACTGAATGAAAGGAGCTGGCATCTCACTCTCTTTGAATCTTCTTTATCATGCTAGGATTAACAGGAAAAAGCAAAAAATTTCAGAATTGCACCGTGCAATGTGGAGATATTACTGTTTGTGCATTTACAATATTCATTGATTTTTGCCATTGAAAAACATGTTTTTCATATACCAGAAATGTTTGAAGCTACTGACTGAATGAAAGGAGCTGGCATCTCACTCTCTTTGAATCTTCTTTATCATGCTAGGATTAACAGGAAAAAGCAAAAAATTTCAGAATTGCACCTTGCAATGTGGAGATATTACTGTTTGTGCATTTACAATATTCATTGATTTTTGCCATTGAAAAACATGTTTTTCATATACCAGAAATGTTTGAAGCTACTGACTGAATGAAAGGAGCTGGCATCTCACTCTCTTTGAATCTTCTTTATCATGCTAGGATTAGCAGGAAAAAGCAAAAAATTTCAGAATTGCACCGTGCAATGTGGAGATATTACTGTTTGTGCATTTACAATATTCATTGATTTTTGCCATTGAAAAACGTCCAGAAATGTTTGAAGCTACTGACTGAATGAAAGGAGCTGGCATCTCACTCTCTTTGAATCTTCTTTATCATGCTAGGATTAACAGGAAAAAGCAAAAAATTTCAGAATTGCACCGTGCAATGTGGAGATATTACTGTTTGTGCATTTACAATATTCATTGATTTTTGCCATTGAAAAACATGTTTTTCATATACCAGAAATGTTTGAAGCTACTGACTGAATGAAAGGAGCTGGCATCTCACTCTCTTTGAATCTTCTTTATCATGCTAGGATTAGCAGGAAAAAGCTAAAAATTTCAGAATTGCACCGTGCAATGTGGAGATATTACTGTTTGTGCATTTACAATATTCATTGATTTTTGCCATTGAAAAACATGTTTTTCATATACCAGAAATGTTTGAAGCTACTGACTGAATGAAAGGAGCTGGCATCTCACTCTCTTTGAATCTTCTTTATCATGCTAGGATTAACAGGAAAAAGCTAAAAATTTCAGAATTGCACCGTGCAATGTGGAGATATTACTGTTTGTGCATTTACAATATTCATTGATTTTTGCCATTGAAAAACATGTTTTTCATATACCAGAAATGTTTGAAGCTACTGACTGAATGAAAGGAGCTGGCATCTCACTCTCTTTGAATCTTCTTTATCATGCTAGGATTAACAGGAAAAAGCTAAAAATTTCAGAATTGCACCGTGCAATGTGGAGATATTACTGTTTGTGCATTTACAATATTCATTGATTTTTGCCATTGAAAAACATGTTTTTCATATACCAGAAATGTTTGAAGCTACTGACTGAATGAAAGGAGCTGGCATCTCACTCTCTTTGAATCTTCTTTATCATGCTAGGATTAGCAGGAAAAAGCAAAAAATTTCAGAATTGCACCGTGCAATGTGGAGATATTACTGTTTGTGCATTTACAATATTCATTGATTTTTGCCATTGAAAAACATGTTTTTCATATACCAGAAATGTTTGAAGCTACTGACTGAATGAAAGGAGCTGGCATCTCACTCTCTTTGAATCTTCTTTATCATGCTAGGATTAACAGGAAAAAGCAAAAAATTTCAGAATTGCAACTTGCAATGTGGAGATATTACTGTTTGTGCATTTACAATATTCATTGATTTTTGCCATTGAAAAACATGTTTTTCATATACCAGAAATGTTTGAAGCTACTGACTGAATGAAAGGAGCTGGCATCTCACTCTCTTTGAATCTTCTTTATCATGCTAGGATTAACAGGAAAAAGCTAAAAATTTCAGAATTGCACCGTGCAATGTGGAGATATTACTGTTTGTGCATTTACAATATTCATTTATTTTTGCCATTGAAAAACGTCCAGAAATGTTTGAAGCTACTGACTGAATGAAAGGAGCTGGCATCTCACTCTCTTTGAATCTTCTTTATCATGCTAGGATTAGCAGGAAAAAGCAAAAAATTTCAGAATTGCACCTTGCAATGTGGAGATATTACTGTTTGTGCATTTACAATATTCATTGATTTTTGCCATTGAAAAACGTCCTGAAATGTTTGAAGCTACTGACTGAATGAAAGGAGCTGGCATCTCACTCTCTTTGAATCTTCTTTATCATGCTAGGATTAACAGGAAAAAGCAAAAAATTTCAGAATTGCACCTTGCAATGTGGAGATATTACTGTTTGTGCATTTACAATATTCATTGATTTTTGCCATTGAAAAACATGTTTTTCATATACCAGAAATGTTTGAAGCTACTGACTGAATGAAAGGAGCTGGCATCTCACTCTCTTTGAATCTTCTTTATCATGCTAGGATTAGCAGGAAAAAGCAAAAAATTTTAGAATTGCACCTTGCAATGTGGAGATATTACTGTTTGTGCATTTACAATATTCATTGATTTTTGCCATTGAAAAACATGTTTTTCATATACCAGAAATGTTTGAAGCTACTGACTGAATGAAAGGAGCTGGCATCTCACTCTCTTTGAATCTTCTTTATCATGCTAGGATTAACAGGAAAAAGCAAAAAATTTCAGAATTGCACCTTGCAATGTGGAGATATTACTGTTTGTGCATTTACAATATTCATTGATTTTTGCCATTGAAAAACATGTTTTTCATATACCAGAAATGTTTGAAGCTACTGACTGAATGAAAGGAGCTGGCATCTCACTCTCTTTGAATCTTCTTTATCATGCTAGGATTAACAGGAAAAAGCTAAAAATTTCAGAATTGCACCGTGCAATGTGGAGATATTACTGTTTGTGCATTTACAATATTCATTGATTTTTGCCATTGAAAAACGTCCAGAAATGTTTGAAGCTACTGACTGAATGAAAGGAGCTGGCATCTCACTCTCTTTGAATCTTCTTTATCATGCTAGGATTAACAGGAAAAAGCAAAAAATTTCAGAATTGCACCTTGCAATGTGGAGATATTACTGTTTGTGCATTTACAATATTCATTGATTTTTGCCATTGAAAAACGTCCAGAAATGTTTGAAGCTACTGACTGAATGAAAGGAGCTGGCATCTCACTCTCTTTGAATCTTCTTTATCATGCTAGGATTAGCAGGAAAAAGCAAAAAATTTCAGAATTGCACCTTGCAATGTGGAGATATTACTGTTTGTGCATTTACAATATTCATTGATTTTTGCCATTGAAAAACGTCCTGAAATGTTTGAAGCTACTGACTGAATGAAAGGAGCTGGCATCTCACTCTCTTTGAATCTTCTTTATCATGCTAGGATTAACAGGAAAAAGCAAAAAATTTCAGAATTGCACCTTGCAATGTGGAGATATTACTGTTTGTGCATTTACAATATTCATTGATTTTTGCCATTGAAAAACATGTTTTTCATATACCAGAAATGTTTGAAGCTACTGACTGAATGAAAGGAGCTGGCATCTCACTCTCTTTGAATCTTCTTTATCATGCTAGGATTAGCAGGAAAAAGCAAAAAATTTTAGAATTGCACCTTGCAATGTGGAGATATTACTGTTTGTGCATTTACAATATTCATTGATTTTTGCCATTGAAAAACATGTTTTTCATATACCAGAAATGTTTGAAGCTACTGACTGAATGAAAGGAGCTGGCATCTCACTCTCTTTGAATCTTCTTTATCATGCTAGGATTAACAGGAAAAAGCAAAAAATTTCAGAATTGCACCTTGCAATGTGGAGATATTACTGTTTGTGCATTTACAATATTCATTGATTTTTGCCATTGAAAAACATGTTTTTCATATACCAGAAATGTTTGAAGCTACTGACTGAATGAAAGGAGCTGGCATCTCACTCTCTTTGAATCTTCTTTATCATGCTAGGATTAACAGGAAAAAGCTAAAAATTTCAGAATTGCACCGTGCAATGTGGAGATATTACTGTTTGTGCATTTACAATATTCATTGATTTTTGCCATTGAAAAACGTCCAGAAATGTTTGAAGCTACTGACTGAATGAAAGGAGCTGGCATCTCACTCTCTTTGAATCTTCTTTATCATGCTAGGATTAACAGGAAAAAGCAAAAAATTTCAGAATTGCACCGTGCAATGTGGAGATATTACTGTTTGTGCATTTACAATATTCATTGATTTTTGCCATTGAAAAACATGTTTTTCATATACCAGAAATGTTTGAAGCTACTGACTGAATGAAAGGAGCTGGCATCTCACTCTCTTTGAATCTTCTTTATCATGCTAGGATTAACAGGAAAAAGCTAAAAATTTCAGAATTGCACCGTGCAATGTGGAGATATTACTGTTTGTGCATTTACAATATTCATTGATTTTTGCCATTGAAAAACATGTTTTTCATATACCAGAAATGTTTGAAGCTACTGACTGAATGAAAGGAGCTGGCATCTCACTCTCTTTGAATCTTCTTTATCATGCTAGGATTAGCAGGAAAAAGCAAAAAATTTCAGAATTGCACCGTGCAATGTGGAGATATTACTGTTTGTGCATTTACAATATTCATTGATTTTTGCCATTGAAAAACATGTTTTTCATATACCAGAAATGTTTGAAGCTACTGACTGAATGAAAGGAGCTGGCATCTCACTCTCTTTGAATCTTCTTTATCATGCTAGGATTAACAGGAAAAAGCTAAAAATTTCAGAATTGCACCGTGCAATGTGGAGATATTACTGTTTGTGCATTTACAATATTCATTGATTTTTGCCATTGAAAAACATGTTTTTCATATACCAGAAATGTTTGAAGCTACTGACTGAATGAAAGGAGCTGGCATCTCACTCTCTTTGAATCTTCTTTATCATGCTAGGATTAACAGGAAAAAGCTAAAAATTTCAGAATTGCACCTTGCAATGTGGAGATATTACTGTTTGTGCATTTACAATATTCATTGATTTTTGCCATTGAAAAACATGTTTTTCATATACCAGAAATGTTTGAAGCTACTGACTGAATGAAAGGAGCTGGCATCTCACTCTCTTTGAATCTTCTTTATCATGCTAGGATTAGCAGGAAAAAGCAAAAAATTTCAGAATTGCACCGTGCAATGTGGAGATATTACTGTTTGTGCATTTACAATATTCATTGATTTTTGCCATTGAAAAACATGTTTTTCATATACCAGAAATGTTTGAAGCTACTGACTGAATGAAAGGAGCTGGCATCTCACTCTCTTTGAATCTTCTTTATCATGCTAGGATTAACAGGAAAAAGCTAAAAATTTCAGAATTGCACCGTGCAATGTGGAGATATTACTGTTTGTGCATTTACAATATTCATTGATTTTTGCCATTGAAAAACATGTTTTTCATATACCAGAAATGTTTGAAGCTACTGACTGAATGAAAGGAGCTGGCATCTCACTCTCTTTGAATCTTCTTTATCATGCTAGGATTAGCAGGAAAAAGCAAAAAAATTCAGAATTGCACCGTGCAATGTGGAGATATTACTGTTTGTGCATTTACAATATTCATTGATTTTTGCCATTGAAAAACATGTTTTTCATATACCAGAAATGTTTGAAGCTACTGACTGAATGAAAGGAGCTGGCATCTCACTCTCTTTGAATATTCTTTATCATACTAGGATTAACAGGAAAAAGCTAAAAATTTCAGAATTGCACCGTGCAATGTGGAGATATTACTGTTTGTGCATTTACAATATTCATTGATTTTTGCCATTGAAAAACATGTTTTTCATATACCAGAAATGTTTGAAGCTACTGACTGAATGAAAGGAGCTGGCATCTCACTCTCTTTGAATCTTCTTTATCATGCTAGGATTAACAGGAAAAAGCTAAAAATTTCAGAATTGCACCGTGCAATGTGGAGATATTACTGTTTGTGCATTTACAATATTCATTGATTTTTGCCATTGAAAAACGTCCAGAAATGTTTGAAGCTACTGACTGAATGAAAGGAGCTGGCATCTCACTCTCTTTGAATCTTCTTTATCATGCTAGGATTAACAGGAAAAAGCTAAAAATTTCAGAATTGCACCATGCAATGTGGAGATATTACTGTTTGTGCATTTACAATATTCATTGATTTTTGCCATTGAAAAACATGTTTTTCATATACCAGAAATGTTTGAAGCTACTGACTGAATGAAAGGAGCTGGCATCTCACTCTCTTTGAATCTTCTTTATCATGCTAGGATTAGCAGGAAAAAGCAAAAAATTTCAGAATTGCACCGTGCAATGTGGAGATATTACTGTTTGTGCATTTACAATATTCATTGATTTTTGCCATTGAAAAACATGTTTTTCATATACCAGAAATGTTTGAAGCTACTGACTGAATGAAAGGAGCTGGCATCTCACTCTCTTTGAATCTTCTTTATCATGCTAGGATTAGCAGGAAAAAGCTAAAAATTTCAGAATTGCACCGTGCAATGTGGAGATATTACTGTTTGTGCATTTACAATATTCATTGATTTTTGCCATTGAAAAACATGTTTTTCATATACCAGAAATGTTTGAAGCTACTGACTGAATGAAAGGAGCTGGCATCTCACTCTCTTTGAATCTTCTTTATCATGCTAGGATTAACAGGAAAAAGCTAAAAATTTCAGAATTGCACCGTGCAATGTGGAGATATTACTGTTTGTGCATTTACAATATTCATTGATTTTTGCCATTGAAAAACATGTTTTTCATATACCAGAAATGTTTGAAGCTACTGACTGAATGAAAGGAGCTGGCATCTCACTCTCTTTGAATCTTCTTTATCATGGTAGGATTAGCAGGAAAAAGCAAAAAATTTCAGAATTGCACCGTGCAATGTGGAGATATTACTGTTTGTGCATTTACAATATTCATTGATTTTTGCCATTGAAAAACATGTTTTTCATATACCAGAAATGTTTGAAGCTACTGACTGAATGAAAGGAGCTGGCATCTCACTCTCTTTGAATCTTCTTTATCATGCTAGGATTAGCAGGAAAAAGCAAAAAATTTCAGAATTGCACCTTGCAATGTGGAGATATTACTGTTTGTGCATTTACAATATTCATTGATTTTTGCCATTGAAAAACATGTTTTTCATATACCAGAAATGTTTGAAGCTACTGACTGAATGAAAGGAGCTGGCATCTCACTCTCTTTGAATCTTCTTTATCATGCTAGGATTAGCAGGAAAAAGCAAAAAATTTCAGAATTGCACCGTGCAATGTGGAGATATTACTGTTTGTGCATTTACAATATTCATTGATTTTTGCCATTGAAAAACGTCCAGAAATGTTTGAAGCTACTGACTGAATGAAAGGAGCTGGCATCTCACTCTCTTTGAATCTTCTTTATCATGCTAGGATTAACAGGAAAAAGCTAAAAATTTCAGAATTGCACCGTGCAATGTGGAGATATTACTGTTTGTGCATTTACAATATTCATTGATTTTTGCCATTGAAAAACATGTTTTTCATATACCAGAATTGTTTGAAGCTACTGACTGAATGAAAGGAGCTGGCATCTCACTCTCTTTGAATCTTCTTTATCATGCTAGGATTAACAGGAAAAAGCAAAAAATTTCAGAATTGCACCTTGCAATGTGGAGATATTACTGTTTGTGCATTTACAATATTCATTGATTTTTGCCATTGAAAAACGTCCAGAAATGTTTGAAGCTACTGACTGAATGAAAGGAGCTGGCATCTCACTCTCTTTGAATCTTCTTTATCATGCTAGGATTAACAGGAAAAAGCTAAAAATTTCAGAATTGCACCGTGCAATGTGGAGATATTACTGTTTGTGCATTTACAATATTCATTGATTTTTGCCATTGAAAAACATGTTTTTCATATACCAGAAATGTTTGAAGCTACTGACTGAATGAAAGGAGCTGGCATCTCACTCTCTTTGAATCTTCTTTATCATGCTAGGATTAGCAGGAAAAAGCTAAAAATTTCAGAATTGCACCGTGCAATGTGGAGATATTACTGTTTGTGCATTTACAATATTCATTGATTTTTGCCATTGAAAAACATGTTTTTCATATACCAGAAATGTTTGAAGCTACTGACTGAATGAAAGGAGCTGGCATCTCACTCTCTTTGAATCTTCTTTATCATGCTAGGATTAACAGGAAAAAGCAAAAAATTTCAGAATTGCACCGTGCAATGTGGAGATATTACTGTTTGTGCATTTACAATATTCATTGATTTTTGCCATTGAAAAACGTCCAGAAATGTTTGAAGCTACTGACTGAATGAAAGGAGCTGGCATCTCACTCTCTTTGAATCTTCTTTATCATGCTAGGATTAACAGGAAAAAGCTAAAAATTTCAGAATTGCACCGTGCAATGTGGAGATATTACTGTTTGTGCATTTACAATATTCATTGATTTTTGCCATTGAAAAACATGTTTTTCATATACCAGAAATGTTTGAAGCTACTGACTGAATGAAAGGAGCTGGCATCTCACTCTCTTTGAATCTTCTTTATCATGCTAGGATTAGCAGGAAAAAGCTAAAAATTTCAGAATTGCACCGTGCAATGTGGAGATATTACTGTTTGTGCATTTACAATATTCATTGATTTTTGCCATTGAAAAACATGTTTTTCATATACCAGAAATGTTTGAAGCTACTGACTGAATGAAAGGAGCTGGCATCTCACTCTCTTTGAATCTTCTTTATCATGCTAGGATTAGCAGGAAAAAGCAAAAAATTTCAGAATTGCACCGTGCAATGTGGAGATATTACTGTTTGTGCATTTACAATATTCATTGATTTTTGCCATTGAAAAACGTCCAGAAATGTTTGAAGCTACTGACTGAATGAAAGGAGCTGGCATCTCACTCTCTTTGAATCTTCTTTATCATGCTAGGATTAACAGGAAAAAGCTAAAAATTTCAGAATTGCACCTTGCAATGTGGAGATATTACTGTTTGTGCATTTACAATATTCATTGATTTTTGCCATTGAAAAACATGTTTTTCATATACTAGAAATGTTTGAAGCTACTGACTGAATGAAAGGAGCTGGCATCTCACTCTCTTTGAATCTTCTTTATCATGCTAGGATTAACAGGAAAAAGCAAAAAATTTCAGAATTGCACCTTGCAATGTGGAGATATTACTGTTTGTGCATTTACAATATTCATTGATTTTTGCCATTGAAAAACGTCCAGAAATGTTTGAAGCTACTGACTGAATGAAAGGAGCTGGCATCTCACTCTCTTTGAATCTTCTTTATCATGCTAGGATTAACAGGAAAAAGCTAAAAATTTCAGAATTGCACCGTGCAATGTGGAGATATTACTGTTTGTGCATTTACAATATTCATTGATTTTTGCCATTGAAAAACATGTTTTTCATATACCAGAAATGTTTGAAGCTACTGACTGAATGAAAGGAGCTGGCATCTCACTCTCTTTGAATCTTCTTTATCATGCTAGGATTAACAGGAAAAAGCTAAAAATTTCAGAATTGCACCGTGCAATGTGGAGATATTACTGTTTGTGCATTTACAATATTCATTGATTTTTGCCATTGAAAAACATGTTTTTCATATACCAGAAATGTTTGAAGCTACTGACTGAATGAAAGGAGCTGGCATCTCACTCTCTTTGAATCTTCTTTATCATGCTAGGATTAGCAGGAAAAAGCAAAAAATTTCAGAATTGCACCGTGCAATGTGGAGATATTACTGTTTGTGCATTTACAATATTCATTGATTTTTGCCATTGAAAAACATGTTTTTCATATACCAGAAATGTTTGAAGCTACTGACTGAATGAAAGGAGCTGGCATCTCACTCTCTTTGAATCTTCTTTATCATGCTAGGATTAGCAGGAAAAAGCAAAAAATTTCAGAATTGCACCGTGCAATGTGGAGATATTACTGTTTGTGCATTTACAATATTCATTGATTTTTGCCATTGAAAAACATGTTTCTCATATACCAGAAATGTTTGAAGCTACTGACTGAATGAAAGGAGCTGGCATCTCACTCTCTTTGAATCTTCTTTATCATGCTAGGATTAGCAGGAAAAAGCTAAAAATTTCAGAATTGCACCGTGCAATGTGGAGATATTACTGTTTGTGCATTTACAATATTCATTGATTTTTGCCATTGAAAAACATGTTTTTCATATACCAGAAATGTTTGAAGCTACTGACTGAATGAAAGGAGCTGGCATCTCACTCTCTTTGAATCTTCTTTATCATGCTAGGATTAACAGGAAAAAGCTAAAAATTTCAGAATTGCACCGTGCAATGTGGAGATATTACTGTTTGTGCATTTACAATATTCATTGATTTTTGCCATTGAAAAACATGTTTTTCATATACCAGAAATGTTTGAAGCTACTGACTGAATGAAAGGAGCTGGCATCTCACTCTCTTTGAATCTTCTTTATCATGCTAGGATTAACAGGAAAAAGCTAAAAATTTCAGAATTGCACCTTGCAATGTGGAGATATTACTGTTTGTGCATTTACAATATTCATTGATTTTTGCCATTGAAAAACATGTTTTTCATATACCAGAAATGTTTGAAGCTACTGACTGAATGAAAGGAGCTGGCATCTCACTCTCTTTGAATCTTCTTTATCATGCTAGGATTAACAGGAAAAAGCTAAAAATTTCAGAATTGCACCGTGCAATGTGGAGATATTACTGTTTGTGCATTTACAATATTCATTGATTTTTGCCATTGAAAAACATGTTTTTCATATACCAGAAATGTTTGAAGCTACTGACTGAATGAAAGGAGCTGGCATCTCACTCTCTTTGAATCTTCTTTATCATGCTAGGATTAACAGGAAAAAGCTAAAAATTTCAGAATTGCACCTTGCAATGTGGAGATATTACTGTTTGTGCATTTACAATATTCATTGATTTTTGCCATTGAAAAACATGTTTTTCATATACCAGAAATGTTTGAAGCTACTGACTGAATGAAAGGAGCTGGCATCTCACTCTCTTTGAATCTTCTTTATCATGCTAGGATTAACAGGAAAAAGCAAAAAATTTCAGAATTGCACCGTGCAATGTGGAGATATTACTGTTTGTGCATTTACAATATTCATTGATTTTTGCCATTGAAAAACATGTTTTTCATATACCAGAAATGTTTGAAGCTACTGACTGAATGAAAGGAGCTGGCATCTCACTCTCTTTGAATCTTCTTTATCATGCTAGGATTAGCAGGAAAAAGCTAAAAATTTCAGAATTGCACCGTGCAATGTGGAGATATTACTGTTTGTGCATTTACAATATTCATTGATTTTTGCCATTGAAAAACATGTTTTTCATATACCAGAAATGTTTGAAGCTACTGACTGAATGAAAGGAGCTGGCATCTCACTCTCTTTGAATCTTCTTTATCATGCTAGGATTAGCAGGAAAAAGCAAAAAATTTCAGAATTGCACCGTGCAATGTGGAGATATTACTGTTTGTGCATTTACAATATTCATTGATTTTTGCCATTGAAAAACATGTTTTTCATATACCAGAAATGTTTGAAGCTACTGACTGAATGAAAGGAGCTGGCATCTCACTCTCTTTGAATCTTCTTTATCATGCTAGGATTAGCAGGAAAAAGCAAAAAATTTCAGAATTGCACCTTGCAATGTGGAGATATTACTGTTTGTGCATTTACAATATTCATTGATTTTTGCCATTGAAAAACGTCCAGAAATGTTTGAAGCTACTGACTGAATGAAAGGAGCTGGCATCTCACTCTCTTTGAATCTTCTTTATCATGCTAGGATTAACAGGAAAAAGCAAAAAATTTCAGAATTGCACCGTGCAATGTGGAGATATTACTGTTTGTGCATTTACAATATTCATTGATTTTTGCCATTGAAAAACATGTTTTTCATATACCAGAAATGTTTGAAGCTACTGACTGAATGAAAGGAGCTGGCATCTCACTCTCTTTGAATCTTCTTTATCATGCTAGGATTAGCAGGAAAAAGCAAAAAATTTCAGAATTGCACCTTGCAATGTGGAGATATTACTGTTTGTGCATTTACAATATTCATTGATTTTTGCCATTGAAAAACATGTTTTTCATATACCAGAAATGTTTGAAGCTACTGACTGAATGAAAGGAGCTGGCATCTCACTCTCTTTGAATCTTCTTTATCATGCTAGGATTAACAGGAAAAAGCTAAAAATTTCAGAATTGCACCTTGCAATGTGGAGATATTACTGTTTGTGCATTTACAATATTCATTGATTTTTGCCATTGAAAAACATGTTTTTCATATACCAGAAATGTTTGAAGCTACTGACTGAATGAAAGGAGCTGGCATCTCACTCTCTTTGAATCTTCTTTATCATGCTAGGATTAGCAGGAAAAAGCAAAAAATTTCAGAATTGCACCGTGCAATGTGGAGATATTACTGTTTGTGCATTTACAATATTCATTGATTTTTGCCATTGAAAAACGTCCAGAAATGTTTGAAGCTACTGACTGAATGAAAGGAGCTGGCATCTCACTCTCTTTGAATCTTCTTTATCATGCTAGGATTAGCAGGAAAAAGCAAAAAATTTCAGAATTGCACCGTGCAATGTGGAGATATTACTGTTTGTGCATTTACAATATTCATTGATTTTTGCCATTGAAAAACATGTTTTTCATATACCAGAAATGTTTGAAGCTACTGACTGAATGAAAGGAGCTGGCATCTCACTCTCTTTGAATCTTCTTTATCATGCTAGGATTAGCAGGAAAAAGCTAAAAATTTCAGAATTGCACCGTGCAATGTGGAGATATTACTGTTTGTGCATTTACAATATTCATTGATTTTTGCCATTGAAAAACATGTTTTTCATATACCAGAAATGTTTGAAGCTACTGACTGAATGAAAGGAGCTGGCATCTCACTCTCTTTGAATCTTCTTTATCATGCTAGGATTAACAGGAAAAAGCTAAAAATTTCAGAATTGCACCGTGCAATGTGGAGATATTACTGTTTGTGCATTTACAATATTCATTGATTTTTGCCATTGAAAAACGTCCAGAAATGTTTGAAGCTACTGACTGAATGAAAGGAGCTGGCATCTCACTCTCTTTGAATCTTCTTTATCATGCTAGGATTAGCAGGAAAAAGCTAAAAATTTCAGAATTGCACCTTGCAATGTGGAGATATTACTGTTTGTGCATTTACAATATTCATTGATTTTTGCCATTGAAAAACATGTTTTTCATATACCAGAAATGTTTGAAGCTACTGACTGAATGAAAGGAGCTGGCATCTCACTCTCTTTGAATCTTCTTTATCATGCTAGGATTAGCAGGAAAAAGCAAAAAATTTCAGAATTGCACCGTGCAATGTGGAGATATTACTGTTTGTGCATTTACAATATTCATTGATTTTTGCCATTGAAAAACGTCCAGAAATGTCTGAAGCTACTGACTGAATGAAAGGAGCTGGCATCTCACTCTCTTTGAATCTTCTTTATCATGCTAGGATTAGCAGGAAAAAGCAAAAAATTTCAGAATTGCACCGTGCAATGTGGAGATATTACTGTTTGTGCATTTACAATATTCATTGATTTTTGCCAATGAAAA
This sequence comes from Phyllobates terribilis, assembly GCF_046119375.1. Classification (NCBI taxonomy): domain Eukaryota; kingdom Metazoa; phylum Chordata; class Amphibia; order Anura; family Dendrobatidae; genus Phyllobates; species Phyllobates terribilis. The sequence goes on from NW_027364779.1 coordinate 56,612, forward strand.
ACATGTTTTTCATATACCAGAAATGTTTGAAGCTACTGACTGAATGAAAGGAGCTGGCATCTCACTCTCTTTGAATCTTCTTTATCATGCTAGGATTAGCAGGAAAAAGCAAAAAATTTCAGAATTGCACCGTGCAATGTGGAGATATTACTGTTTGTGCATTTACAATATTCATTGATTTTTGCCATTGAAAAACATGTTTTTCATATACCAGAAATGTTTGAAGCTACTGACTGAATGAAAGGAGCTGGCATCTCACTCTCTTTGAATCTTCTTTATCTTGCTAGGATTAGCAGGAAAAAGCTAAAAATTTCAGAATTGCACCGTGCAATGTGGAGATATTACTGTTTGTGCATTTACAATATTCATTGATTTTTGCCATTGAAAAACATGTTTTTCATATACCAGAAATGTTTGAAGCTACTGACTGAATGAAAGGAGCTGGCATCTCACTCTCTTTGAATCTTCTTTATCATGCTAGGATTAACAGGAAAAAGCAAAAAATTTCAGAATTGCACCTTGCAATGTGGAGATATTACTGTTTGTGCATTTACAATATTCATTGATTTTTGCCATTGAAAAACGTCCAGAAATGTTTGAAGCTACTGACTGAATGAAAGGAGCTGGCATCTCACTCTCTTTGAATCTTCTTTATCATGCTAGGATTAACAGGAAAAAGCTAAAAATTTCAGAATTGCACCGTGCAATGTGGAGATATTACTGTTTGTGCATTTACAATATTCATTGATTTTTGCCATTGAAAAACATGTTTTTCATATACCAGAAATGTTTGAAGCTACTGACTGAATGAAAGGAGCTGGCATCTCACTCTCTTTGAATCTTCTTTATCATGCTAGGATTAACAGGAAAAAGCTAAAAATTTCAGAATTGCACCGTGCAATGTGGAGATATTACTGTTTGTGCATTTACAATATTCATTGATTTTTGCCATTGAAAAACATGTTTTTCATATACCAGAAATGTTTGAAGCTACTGACTGAATGAAAGGAGCTGGCATCTCACTCTCTTTGAATCTTCTTTATCATGCTAGGATTAGCAGGAAAAAGCTAAAAATTTCAGAATTGCACCGTGCAATGTGGAGATATTACTGTTTGTGCATTTACAATATTCATTGATTTTTGCCATTGAAAAACATGTTTTTCATATACCAGAAATGTTTGAAGCTACTGACTGAATGAAAGGAGCTGGCATCTCACTCTCTTTGAATCTTCTTTATCATGCTAGGATTAACAGGAAAAAGCAAAAAATTTCAGAATTGCACCGTGCAATGTGGAGATATTACTGTTTGTGCATTTACAATATTCATTGATTTTTGCCATTGAAAAACGTCCAGAAATGTTTGAAGCTACTGACTGAATGAAAGGAGCTGGCATCTCACTCTCTTTGAATCTTCTTTATCATGCTAGGATTAACAGGAAAAAGCTAAAAATTTCAGAATTGCACCGTGCAATGTGGAGATATTACTGTTTGTGCATTTACAATATTCATTGATTTTTGCCATTGAGAAACATGTTTTTCATATACCAGAAATGTTTGAAGCTACTGACTGAATGAAAGGAGCTGGCATCTCACTCTCTTTGAATCTTCTTTATCATGCTAGGATTAGCAGGAAAAAGCTAAAAATTTCAGAATTGCACCGTGCAATGTGGAGATATTACTGTTTGTGCATTTACAATATTCATTGATTTTTGCCATTGAAAAACATGTTTTTCATATACCAGAAATGTTTGAAGCTACTGACTGAATGAAAGGAGCTGGCATCTCACTCTCTTTGAATCTTCTTTATCATGCTAGGATTAGCAGGAAAAAGCAAAAAATTTCAGAATTGCACCGTGCAATGTGGAGATATTACTGTTTGTGCATTTACAATATTCATTGATTTTTGCCATTGAAAAACGTCCAGAAATGTTTGAAGCTACTGACTGAATGAAAGGAGCTGGCATCTCACTCTCTTTGAATCTTCTTTATCATGCTAGGATTAACAGGAAAAAGCTAAAAATTTCAGAATTGCACCTTGCAATGTGGAGATATTACTGTTTGTGCATTTACAATATTCATTGATTTTTGCCATTGAAAAACATGTTTTTCATATACCAGAAATGTTTGAAGCTACTGACTGAATGAAAGGAGCTGGCATCTCACTCTCTTTGAATCTTCTTTATCATGCTAGGATTAACAGGAAAAAGCAAAAAATTTCAGAATTGCACCTTGCAATGTGGAGATATTACTGTTTGTGCATTTACAATATTCATTGATTTTTGCCATTGAAAAACGTCCAGAAATGTTTGAAGCTACTGACTGAATGAAAGGAGCTGGCATCTCACTCTCTTTGAATCTTCTTTATCATGCTAGGATTAACAGGAAAAAGCTAAAAATTTCAGAATTGCACCGTGCAATGTGGAGATATTACTGTTTGTGCATTTACAATATTCATTGATTTTTGCCATTGAAAAACATGTTTTTCATATACCAGAAATGTTTGAAGCTACTGACTGAATGAAAGGAGCTGGCATCTCACTCTCTTTGAATCTTCTTTATCATGCTAGGATTAACAGGAAAAAGCTAAAAATTTCAGAATTGCACCGTGCAATGTGGAGATATTACTGTTTGTGCATTTACAATATTCATTGATTTTTGCCATTGAAAAACATGTTTTTCATATACCAGAAATGTTTGAAGCTACTGACTGAATGAAAGGAGCTGGCATCTCACTCTCTTTGAATCTTCTTTATCATGCTAGGATTAGCAGGAAAAAGCTAAAAATTTCAGAATTGCACCGTGCAATGTGGAGATATTACTGTTTGTGCATTTACAATATTCATTGATTTTTGCCATTGAAAAACATGTTTTTCATATACCAGAAATGTTTGAAGCTACTGACTGAATGAAAGGAGCTGGCATCTCACTCTCTTTGAATCTTCTTTATCATGCTAGGATTAGCAGGAAAAAGCAAAAAATTTCAGAATTGCACCGTGCAATGTGGAGATATTACTGTTTGTGCATTTACAATATTCATTGATTTTTGCCATTGAAAAACATGTTTTTCATATACCAGAAATGTTTGAAGCTACTGACTGAATGAAAGGAGCTGGCATCTCACTCTCTTTGAATCTTCTTTATCATGCTAGGATTAGCAGGAAAAAGCTAAAAATTTCAGAATTGCACCGTGCAATGTGGAGATATTACTGTTTGTGCATTTACAATATTCATTGATTTTTGCCATTGAAAAACATGTTTTTCATATACCAGAAATGTTTAAAGCTACTGACTGAATGAAAGGAGCTGGCATCTCACTCTCTTTGAATCTTCTTTATCATGCTAGGATTAACAGGAAAAAGCTAAAAATTTCAGAATTGCACCGTGCAATGTGGAGATATTACTGTTTGTGCATTTACAATATTCATTGATTTTTGCCATTGAAAAACGTCCAGAAATGTTTGAAGCTACTGACTGAATGAAAGGAGCTGGCATCTCACTCTCTTTGAATCTTCTTTATCATGCTAGGATTAGCAGGAAAAAGCTAAAAATTTCAGAATTGCACCTTGCAATGTGGAGATATTACTGTTTGTGCATTTACAATATTCATTGATTTTTGCCATTGAAAAACATGTTTTTCATATACCAGAAATGTTTGAAGCTACTGACTGAATGAAAGGAGCTGGCATCTCACTCTCTTTGAATCTTCTTTATCATGCTAGGATTAGCAGGAAAAAGCAAAAAATTTCAGAATTGCACCGTGCAATGTGGAGATATTACTGTTTGTGCATTTACAATATTCATTGATTTTTGCCATTGAAAAACGTCCAGAAATGTTTGAAGCTACTGACTGAATGAAAGGAGCTGGCATCTCACTCTCTTTGAATCTTCTTTATCATGCTAGGATTAGCAGGAAAAAGCAAAAAATTTCAGAATTGCACCGTGCAATGTGGAGATATTACTGTTTGTGCATTTACAATATTCATTGATTTTTGCCATTGAAAAACATGTTTTTCATATACCAGAAATGTTTGAAGCTACTGACTGAATGAAAGGAGCTGGCATCTCACTCTCTTTGAATCTTCTTTATCATGCTAGGATTAGCAGGAAAAAGCAAAAAATTTCAGAATTGCACCGTGCAATGTGGAGATATTACTGTTTGTGCATTTACAATATTCATTGATTTTTGCCATTGAAAAACATGTTTTTCATATACCAGAAATGTTTGAAGCTACTGACTGAATGAAAGGAGCTGGCATCTCACTCTCTTTGAATCTTCTTTATCTTGCTAGGATTAGCAGGAAAAAGCTAAAAATTTCAGAATTGCACCGTGCAATGTGGAGATATTACTGTTTGTGCATTTACAATATTCATTGATTTTTGCCATTGAAAAACATGTTTTTCATATACCAGAAATGTTTGAAGCTACTGACTGAATGAAAGGAGCTGGCATCTCACTCTCTTTGAATCTTCTTTATCATGCTAGGATTAACAGGAAAAAGCAAAAAATTTCAGAATTGCACCTTGCAATGTGGAGATATTACTGTTTGTGCATTTACAATATTCATTGATTTTTGCCATTGAAAAACGTCCAGAAATGTTTGAAGCTACTGACTGAATGAAAGGAGCTGGCATCTCACTCTCTTTGAATCTTCTTTATCATGCTAGGATTAACAGGAAAAAGCTAAAAATTTCAGAATTGCACCGTGCAATGTGGAGATATTACTGTTTGTGCATTTACAATATTCATTGATTTTTGCCATTGAAAAACATGTTTTTCATATACCAGAAATGTTTGAAGCTACTGACTGAATGAAAGGAGCTGGCATCTCACTCTCTTTGAATCTTCTTTATCATGCTAGGATTAACAGGAAAAAGCAAAAAATTTCAGAATTGCACCTTGCAATGTGGAGATATTACTGTTTGTGCATTTACAATATTCATTGATTTTTGCCATTGAAAAACGTCCAGAAATGTTTGAAGCTACTGACTGAATGAAAGGAGCTGGCATCTCACTCTCTTTGAATCTTCTTTATCATGCTAGGATTAACAGGAAAAAGCTAAAAATTTCAGAATTGCACAGTGCAATGTGGAGATATTACTGTTTGTGCATTTACAATATTCATTGATTTTTGCCATTGAAAAACATGTTTTTCATATACCAGAAATGTTTGAAGCTACTGACTGAATGAAAGGAGCTGGCATCTCACTCTCTTTGAATCTTCTTTATCATGCTAGGATTAACAGGAAAAAGCAAAAAATTTCAGAATTGCACCTTGCAATGTGGAGATATTACTGTTTGTGCATTTACAATATTCATTGATTTTTGCCATTGAAAAACGTCCAGAAATGTTTGAAGCTACTGACTGAATGAAAGGAGCTGGCATCTCACTCTCTTTGAATCTTCTTTATCATGCTAGGATTAACAGGAAAAAGCTAAAAATTTCAGAATTGCACAGTGCAATGTGGAGATATTACTGTTTGTGCATTTACAATATTCATTGATTTTTGCCATTGAAAAACATGTTTTTCATATACCAGAAATGTTTGAAGCTACTGACTGAATGAAAGGAGCTGGCATCTCACTCTCTTTGAATCTTCTTTATCATGCTAGGATTAACAGGAAAAAGCTAAAAATTTCAGAATTGCACCGTGCAATGTGGAGATATTACTGTTTGTGCATTTACAATATTCATTGATTTTTGCCATTGAAAAACATGTTTTTCATATACCAGAAATGTTTGAAGCTACTGACTGAATGAAAGGAGCTGGCATCTCACTCTCTTTGAATCTTCTTTATCATGCTAGGATTAGCAGGAAAAAGCTAAAAATTTCAGAATTGCACCGTGCAATGTGGAGATATTACTGTTTGTGCATTTACAATATTCATTGATTTTTGCCATTGAAAAACATGTTTTTCATATACCAGAAATGTTTGAAGCTACTGACTGAATGAAAGGAGCTGGCATCTCACTCTCTTTGAATCTTCTTTATCATGCTAGGATTAGCAGGAAAAAGCAAAAAATTTCAGAATTGCACCGTGCAATGTGGAGATATTACTGTTTGTGCATTTACAATATTCATTGATTTTTGCCATTGAAAAACATGTTTTTCATATACCAGAAATGTTTGAAGCTACTGACTGAATGAAAGGAGCTGGCATCTCACTCTCTTTGAATCTTCTTTATCATGCTAGGATTAGCAGGAAAAAGCTAAAAATTTCAGAATTGCACCGTGCAATGTGGAGATATTACTGTTTGTGCATTTACAATATTCATTGATTTTTGCCATTGAAAAACATGTTTTTCATATACCAGAAATGTTTGAAGCTACTGACTGAATGAAAGGAGCTGGCATCTCACTCTCTTTGAATCTTCTTTATCATGCTAGGATTAACAGGAAAAAGCTAAAAATTTCAGAATTGCACCGTGCAATGTGGAGATATTACTGTTTGTGCATTTACAATATTCATTGATTTTTGCCATTGAAAAACATGTTTTTCATATACCAGAAATGTTTGAAGCTACTGACTGAATGAAAGGAGCTGGCATCTCACTCTCTTTGAATCTTCTTTATCATGCTAGGATTAACAGGAAAAAGCAAAAAATTTCAGAATTGCACCGTGCAATGTGGAGATATTACTGTTTGTGCATTTACAATATTCATTGATTTTTGCCATTGAAAAACATGTTTTTCATATACCAGAAATGTTTGAAGCTACTGACTGAATGAAAGGAGCTGGCATCTCACTCTCTTTGAATCTTCTTTATCATGCTAGGATTAGCAGGAAAAAGCTAAAAATTTCAGAATTGCACCGTGCAATGTGGAGATATTACTGTTTGTGCATTTACAATATTCATTGATTTTTGCCATTGAAAAACATGTTTTTCATATACCAGAAATGTTTGAAGCTACTGACTGAATGAAAGGAGCTGGCATCTCACTCTCTTTGAATCTTCTTTATCATGCTAGGATTAGCAGGAAAAAGCAAAAAATTTCAGAATTGCACCGTGCAATGTGGAGATATTACTGTTTGTGCATTTACAATATTCATTGATTTTTGCCATTGAAAAACATGTTTTTCATATACCAGAAATGTTTGAAGCTACTGACTGAATGAAAGGAGCTGGCATCTCACTCTCTTTGAATCTTCTTTATCATGCTAGGATTAGCAGGAAAAAGCAAAAAATTTCAGAATTGCACCTTGCAATGTGGAGATATTACTGTTTGTGCATTTACAATATTCATTGATTTTTGCCATTGAAAAACGTCCAGAAATGTTTGAAGCTACTGACTGAATGAAAGGAGCTGGCATCTCACTCTCTTTGAATCTTCTTTATCATGCTAGGATTAGCAGGAAAAAGCAAAAAATTTCAGAATTGCACCTTGCAATGTGGAGATATTACTGTTTGTGCATTTACAATATTCATTGATTTTTGCCATTGAAAAACATGTTTTTCATATACCAGAAATGTTTGAAGCTACTGACTGAATGAAAGGAGCTGGCATCTCACTCTCTTTGAATCTTCTTTATCATGCTAGGATTAACAGGAAAAAGCTAAAAATTTCAGAATTGCACCTTGCAATGTGGAGATATTACTGTTTGTGCATTTACAATATTCATTGATTTTTGCCATTGAAAAACATGTTTTTCATTTACCAGAAATGTTTGAAGCTACTGACTGAATGAAAGGAGCTGGCATCTCACTCTCTTTGAATCTTCTTTATCATGCTAGGATTAGCAGGAAAAAGCTAAAAATTTCAGAATTGCACCTTGCAATGTGGAGATATTACTGTTTGTGCATTTACAATATTCATTGATTTTTGCCATTGAAAAACATGTTTTTCATATACCAGAAATGTTTGAAGCTACTGACTGAATGAAAGGAGCTGGCATCTCACTCTCTTTGAATCTTCTTTATCATGCTAGGATTAGCAGGAAAAAGCAAAAAATTTCAGAATTGCACCGTGCAATGTGGAGATATTACTGTTTGTGCATTTACAATATTCATTGATTTTTGCCATTGAAAAACGTCCAGAAATGTTTGAAGCTACTGACTGAATGAAAGGAGCTGGCATCTCACTCTCTTTGAATCTTCTTTATCATGCTAGGATTAGCAGGAAAAAGCTAAAAATTTCAGAATTGCACCGTGCAATGTGGAGATATTACTGTTTGTGCATTTACAATATTCATTGATTTTTGCCATTGAAAAACATGTTTTTCATATACCAGAAATGTTTGAAGCTACTGACTGAATGAAAGGAGCTGGCATCTCACTCTCTTTGAATCTTCTTTATCATGCTAGGATTAACAGGAAAAAGCTAAAAATTTCAGAATTGCACCGTGCAATGTGGAGATATTACTGTTTGTGCATTTACAATATTCATTGATTTTTGCCATTGAAAAACGTCCAGAAATGTTTGAAGCTACTGACTGAATGAAAGGAGCTGGCATCTCACTCTCTTTGAATCTTCTTTATCATGCTAGGATTAGCAGGAAAAAGCTAAAAATTTCAGAATTGCACCTTGCAATGTGGAGATATTACTGTTTGTGCATTTACAATATTCATTGATTTTTGCCATTGAAAAACATGTTTTTCATATACCAGAAATGTTTGAAGCTACTGACTGAATGAAAGGAGCTGGCATCTCACTCTCTTTGAATCTTCTTTATCATGCTAGGATTAGCAGGAAAAAGCAAAAAATTTCAGAATTGCACCGTGCAATGTGGAGATATTACTGTTTGTGCATTTACAATATTCATTGATTTTTGCCATTGAAAAACGTCCAGAAATGTTTGAAGCTACTGACTGAATGAAAGGAGCTGGCATCTCACTCTCTTTGAATCTTCTTTATCATGCTAGGATTAGCAGGAAAAAGCAAAAAATTTCAGAATTGCACCGTGCAATGTGGAGATATTACTGTTTGTGCATTTACAATATTCATTGATTTTTGCCATTGAAAAACATGTTTTTCATATACCAGAAATGTTTGAAGCTACTGACTGAATGAAAGGAGCTGGCATCTCACTCTCTTTGAATCTTCTTTATCATGCTAGGATTAGCAGGAAAAAGCAAAAAATTTCAGAATTGCACCGTGCAATGTGGAGATATTACTGTTTGTGCATTTACAATATTCATTGATTTTTGCCATTGAAAAACATGTTTTTCATATACCAGAAATGTTTGAAGCTACTGATTGAATGAAAGGAGCTGGCATCTCACTCTCTTTGAATCTTCTTTATCATGCTAGGATTAGCAGGAAAAAGCTAAAAATTTCAGAATTGCACCGTGCAATGTGGAGATATTACTGTTTGTGCATTTACAATATTCATTGATTTTTGCCATTGAAAAACATGTTTTTCATATACCAGAAATGTTTGAAGCTACTGACTGAATGAAAGGAGCTGGCATCTCACTCTCTTTGAATCTTCTTTATCATGCTAGGATTAACAGGAAAAAGCTAAAAATTTCAGAATTGCACCGTGCAATGTGGAGATATTACTGTTTGTGCATTTACAATATTCATTGATTTTTGCCATTGAAAAACGTCCAGAAATGTTTGAAGCTACTGACTGAATGAAAGGAGCTGGCATCTCACTCTCTTTGAATCTTCTTTATCATGCTAGGATTAGCAGGAAAAAGCAAAAAATTTCAGAATTGCACCTTGCAATGTGGAGATATTACTGTTTGTGCATTTACAATATTCATTGATTTTTGCCATTGAAAAACATGTTTTTCATATACCAGAAATGTTTGAAGCTACTGACTGAATGAAAGGAGCTGGCATCTCACTCTCTTTGAATCTTCTTTATCATGCTAGGATTAGCAGGAAAAAGCAAAAAATTTCAGAATTGCACCGTGCAATGTGGAGATATTACTGTTTGTGCATTTACAATATTCATTGATTTTTGCCATTGAAAAACGTCCAGAAATGTTTGAAGCTACTGACTGAATGAAAGGAGCTGGCATCTCACTCTCTTTGAATCTTCTTTATCATGCTAGGATTAGCAGGAAAAAGCAAAAAATTTCAGAATTGCACCGTGCAATGTGGAGATATTACTGTTTGTGCATTTACAATATTCATTGATTTTTGCCATTGAAAAACATGTTTTTCATATACCAGAAATGTTTGAAGCTACTGACTGAATGAAAGGAGCTGGCATCTCACTCTCTTTGAATCTTCTTTATCATGCTAGGATTAGCAGGAAAAAGCTAAAAATTTCAGAATTGCACCATGCAATGTGGAGATATTACTGTTTGTGCATTTACAATATTCATTGATTTTTGCCATTGAAAAACATGTTTTTCATATACCAGAAATGTTTGAAGCTACTGACTGAATGAAAGGAGCTGGCATCTCACTCTCTTTGAATCTTCTTTATCATGCTAGGATTAACAGGAAAAAGCTAAAAATTTCAGAATTGCACCGTGCAATGTGGAGATATTACTGTTTGTGCATTTACAATATTCATTGATTTTTGCCATTGAAAAACGTCCAGAAATGTTTGAAGCTACTGACTGAATGAAAGGAGCTGGCATCTCACTCTCTTTGAATCTTCTTTATCATGCTAGGATTAGCAGGAAAAAGCAAAAAATTTCAGAATTGCACCTTGCAATGTGGAGATATTACTGTTTGTGCATTTACAATATTCATTGATTTTTGCCATTGAAAAACATGTTTTTCATATACCAGAAATGTTTGAAGCTACTGACTGAATGAAAGGAGCTGGCATCTCACTCTCTTTGAATCTTCTTTATCATGCTAGGATTAACAGGAAAAAGCTAAAAATTTCAGAATTGCACCGTGCAATGTGGAGATATTACTGTTTGTGCATTTACAATATTCATTGATTTTTGCCATTGAAAAACATGTTTTTCATATACCAGAAATGTTTGAAGCTACTGACTGAATGAAAGGAGCTGGCATCTCACTCTCTTTGAATCTTCTTTATCATGCTAGGATTAGCAGGAAAAAGCAAAAAATTTCAGAATTGCACCTTGCAATGTGGAGATATTACTGTTTGTGCATTTACAATATTCATTGATTTTTGCCATTGAAAAACATGTTTTTCATATACCAGAAATGTTTGAAGCTACTGACTGAATGAAAGGAGCTGGCATCTCACTCTCTTTGAATCTTCTTTATCATGCTAGGATTAGCAGGAAAAAGCTAAAAATTTCAGAATTGCACCATGCAATGTGGAGATATTACTGTTTGTGCATTTACAATATTCATTGATTTTTGCCATTGAAAAACATGTTTTTCATATACCAGAAATGTTTGAAGCTACTGACTGAATGAAAGGAGCTGGCATCTCACTCTCTTTGAATCTTCTTTATCATGCTAGGATTAGCAGGAAAAAGCAAAAAATTTCAGAATTGCACCGTGCAATGTGGAGATATTACTGTTTGTGCATTTACAATATTCATTGATTTTTGCCATTGAAAAACGTCCAGAAATGTTTGAAGCTACTGACTGAATGAAAGGAGCTGGCATCTCACTCTCTTTGAATCTTCTTTATCATGCTAGGATTAACAGGAAAAAGCTAAAAATTTCAGAATTGCACCTTGCAATGTGGAGATATTACTGTTTGTGCATTTACAATATTCATTGATTTTTGCCATTGAAAAACATGTTTTTCATATACCAGAAATGTTTGAAGCTACTGACTGAATGAAAGGAGCTGGCATCTCACTCTCTTTGAATCTTCTTTATCATGCTAGGATTAGCAGGAAAAAGCAAAAAATTTCAGAATTGCACCGTGCAATGTGGAGATATTACTGTTTGTGCATTTACAATATTCATTGATTTTTGCCATTGAAAAACGTCCAGAAATGTTTGAAGCTACTGACTGAATGAAAGGAGCTGGCATCTCACTCTCTTTGAATCTTCTTTATCATGCTAGGATTAACAGGAAAAAGCAAAAAATTTCAGAATTGCACCGTGCAATGTGGAGATATTACTGTTTGTGCATTTACAATATTCATTGATTTTTGCCATTGAAAAACATGTTTTTCATATACCAGAAATGTTTGAAGCTACTGACTGAATGAAAGGAGCTGGCATCTCACTCTCTTTGAATCTTCTTTATCATGCTAGGATTAGCAGGAAAAAGCAAAAAATTTCAGAATTGCACCTTGCAATGTGGAGATATTACTGTTTGTGCATTTACAATATTCATTGATTTTTGCCATTGAAAAACATGTTTTTCATATACCAGAAATGTTTGAAGCTACTGACTGAATGAAAGGAGCTGGCATCTCACTCTCTTTGAATCTTCTTTATCATGCTAGGATTAACAGGAAAAAGCTAAAAATTTCAGAATTGCACCTTGCAATGTGGAGATATTACTGTTTGTGCATTTACAATATTCATTGATTTTTGCCATTGAAAAACATGTTTTTCATATACCAGAAATGTTTGAAGCTACTGACTGAATGAAAGGAGCTGGCATCTCACTCTCTTTGAATCTTCTTTATCATGCTAGGATTAGCAGGAAAAAGCTAAAAATTTCAGAATTGCACCGTGCAATGTGGAGATATTACTGTTTGTGCATTTACAATATTCATTGATTTTTGCCATTGAAAAACATGTTTTTCATATACCAGAAATGTTTGAAGCTACTGACTGAATGAAAGGAGCTGGCATCTCACTCTCTTTGAATCTTCTTTATCATGCTAGGATTAGCAGGAAAAAGCAAAAAATTTCAGAATTGCACCTTGCAATGTGGAGATATTACTGTTTGTGCATTTACAATATTCATTGATTTTTGCCATTGAAAAACATGTTTTTCATATACCAGAAATGTTTGAAGCTACTGACTGAATGAAAGGAGCTGGCATCTCACTCTCTTTGAATCTTCTTTATCATGCTAGGATTAGCAGGAAAAAGCAAAAAATTTCAGAATTGCACCGTGCAATGTGGAGATATTACTGTTTGTGCATTTACAATATTCATTGATTTTTGCCATTGAAAAACGTCCAGAAATGTTTGAAGCTACTGACTGAATGAAAGGAGCTGGCATCTCACTCTCTTTGAATCTTCTTTATCATGCTAGGATTAGCAGGAAAAAGCAAAAAATTTCAGAATTGCACCGTGCAATGTGGAGATATTACTGTTTGTGCATTTACAATATTCATTGATTTTTGCCATTGAAAAACATGTTTTTCATATACCAGAAATGTTTGAAGCTACTGACTGAATGAAAGGAGCTGGCATCTCACTCTCTTTGAATCTTCTTTATCATGCTAGGATTAGCAGGAAAAAGCAAAAAATTTCAGAATTGCACCTTGCAATGTGGAGATATTACTGTTTGTGCATTTACAATATTCATTGATTTTTGCCATTGAAAAACATGTTTTTCATATACCAGAAATGTTTGAAGCTACTGACTGAATGAAAGGAGCTGGCATCTCACTCTCTTTGAATCTTCTTTATCATGCTAGGATTAACAGGAAAAAGCTAAAAATTTCAGAATTGCACCGTGCAATGTGGAGATATTACTGTTTGTGCATTTACAATATTCATTGATTTTTGCCATTGAAAAACATGTTTTTCATATACCAGAAATGTTTGAAGCTACTGACTGAATGAAAGGAGCTGGCATCTCACTCTCTTTGAATCTTCTTTATCATGCTAGGATTAACAGGAAAAAGCTAAAAATTTCAGAATTGCACCGTGCAATGTGGAGATATTACTGTTTGTGCATTTACAATATTCATTGATTTTTGCCATTGAAAAACATGTTTTTCATATACCAGAAATGTTTGAAGCTACTGACTGAATGAAAGGAGCTGGCATCTCACTCTCTTTGAATCTTCTTTATCATGCTAGGATTAGCAGGAAAAAGCTAAAAATTTCAGAATTGCACCTTGCAATGTGGAGATATTACTGTTTGTGCATTTACAATATTCATTGATTTTTGCCATTGAAAAACGTCCAGAAATGTTTGAAGCTACTGACTGAATGAAAGGAGCTGGCATCTCACTCTCTTTGAATCTTCTTTATCATGCTAGGATTAACAGGAAAAAGCTAAAAATTTCAGAATTGCACCGTGCAATGTGGAGATATTACTGTTTGTGCATTTACAATATTCATTGATTTTTGCCATTGAAAAACATGTTTTTCATATACCAGAAATGTTTGAAGCTACTGACTGAATGAAAGGAGCTGGCATCTCACTCTCTTTGAATCTTCTTTATCATGCTAGGATTAGCAGGAAAAAGCAAAAAATTTCAGAATTGCACCGTGCAATGTGGAGATATTACTGTTTGTGCATTTACAATATTCATTGATTTTTGCCATTGAAAAACATGTTTTTCATATAAGAGAAATGTTTGAAGCTACTGACTGAATGAAAGGAGCTGGCATCTCACTCTCTTTGAATCTTCTTTATCATGCTAGGATTAACAGGAAAAAGCTAAAAATTTCAGAATTGCACCGTGCAATGTGGAGATATTACTGTTTGTGCATTTACAATATTCATTGATTTTTGCCATTGAAAAACATGTTTTTCATATACCAGAAATGTTTGAAGCTACTGACTGAATGAAAGGAGCTGGCATCTCACTCTCTTTGAATCTTCTTTATCATGCTAGGATTAGCAGGAAAAAGCAAAAAATTTCAGAATTGCACCTTGCAATGTGGAGATATTACTGTTTGTGCATTTACAATATTCATTGATTTTTGCCATTGAAAAACATGTTTTTCATATACCAGAAATGTTTGAAGCTACTGACTGAATGAAAGGAGCTGGCATCTCACTCTCTTTGAATCTTCTTTATCATGCTAGGATTAACAGGAAAAAGCTAAAAATTTCAGAATTGCACCTTGCAATGTGGAGATATTACTGTTTGTGCATTTACAATATTCATTGATTTTTGCCATTGAAAAACATGTTTTTCATATACCAGAAATGTTTGAAGCTACTGACTGAATGAAAGGAGCTGGCATCTCACTCTCTTTGAATCTTCTTTATCATGCTAGGATTAGCAGGAAAAAGCTAAAAATTTCAGAATTGCACCTTGCAATGTGGAGATATTACTGTTTGTGCATTTACAATATTCATTGATTTTTGCCATTGAAAAACATGTTTTTCATATACCAGAAATGTTTGAAGCTACTGACTGAATGAAAGGAGCTGGCATCTCACTCTCTTTGAATCTTCTTTATCATGCTAGGATTAGCAGGAAAAAGCAAAAAATTTCAGAATTGCACCGTGCAATGTGGAGATATTACTGTTTGTGCATTTACAATATTCATTGATTTTTGCCATTGAAAAACGTCCAGAAATGTTTGAAGCTACTGACTGAATGAAAGGAGCTGGCATCTCACTCTCTTTGAATCTTCTTTATCATGCTAGGATTAGCAGGAAAAAGCAAAAAATTTCAGAATTGCACCGTGCAATGTGGAGATATTACTGTTTGTGCATTTACAATATTCATTGATTTTTGCCATTGAAAAACATGTTTTTCATATACCAGAAATGTTTGAAGCTACTGACTGAATGAAAGGAGCTGGCATCTCACTCTCTTTGAATCTTCTTTATCATGCTAGGATTAGCAGGAAAAAGCTAAAAATTTCAGAATTGCACCGTGCAATGTGGAGATATTACTGTTTGTGCATTTACAATATTCATTGATTTTTGCCATTGAAAAACATGTTTTTCATATACCAGAAATGTTTGAAGCTACTGACTGAATGAAAGGAGCTGGCATCTCACTCTCTTTGAATCTTCTTTATCATGCTAGGATTAACAGGAAAAAGCTAAAAATTTCAGAATTGCACCGTGCAATGTGGAGATATTACTGTTTGTGCATTTACAATATTCATTGATTTTTGCCATTGAAAAACGTCCAGAAATGTTTGAAGCTACTGACTGAATGAAAGGAGCTGGCATCTCACTCTCTTTGAATCTTCTTTATCATGCTAGGATTAGCAGGAAAAAGCTAAAAATTTCAGAATTGCACCTTGCAATGTGGAGATATTACTGTTTGTGCATTTACAATATTCATTGATTTTTGCCATTGAAAAACATGTTTTTCATATACCAGAAATGTTTGAAGCTACTGACTGAATGAAAGGAGCTGGCATCTCACTCTCTTTGAATCTTCTTTATCATGCTAGGATTAGCAGGAAAAAGCAAAAAATTTCAGAATTGCACCGTGCAATGTGGAGATATTACTGTTTGTGCATTTACAATATTCATTGATTTTTGCCATTGAAAAACGTCCAGAAATGTTTGAAGCTACTGACTGAATGAAAGGAGCTGGCATCTCACTCTCTTTGAATCTTCTTTATCATGCTAGGATTAGCAGGAAAAAGCAAAAAATTTCAGAATTGCACCGTGCAATGTGGAGATATTACTGTTTGTGCATTTACAATATTCATTGATTTTTGCCATTGAAAAACATGTTTTTCATATACCAGAAATGTTTGAAGCTACTGACTGAATGAAAGGAGCTGGCATCTCACTCTCTTTGAATCTTCTTTATCATGCTAGGATTAGCAGGAAAAAGCAAAAAATTTCAGAATTGCACCGTGCAATGTGGAGATATTACTGTTTGTGCATTTACAATATTCATTGATTTTTGCCATTGAAAATCATGTTTTTCATATACCAGAAATGTTTGAAGCTACTGACTGAATGAAAGGAGCTGGCATCTCACTCTCTTTGAATCTTCTTTATCATGCTAGGATTAGCAGGAAAAAGCTAAAAATTTCAGAATTGCACCGTGCAATGTGGAGATATTACTGTTTGTGCATTTACAATATTCATTGATTTTTGCCATTGAAAAACATGTTTTTCATATACCAGAAATGTTTGAAGCTACTGACTGAATGAAAGGAGCTGGCATCTCACTCTCTTTGAATCTTCTTTATCATGCTAGGATTAACAGGAAAAAGCTAAAAATTTCAGAATTGCACCGTGCAATGTGGAGATATTACTGTTTGTGCATTTACAATATTCATTGATTTTTGCCATTGAAAAACGTCCAGAAATGTTTGAAGCTACTGACTGAATGAAAGGAGCTGGCATCTCACTCTCTTTGAATCTTCTTTATCATGCTAGGATTAGCAGGAAAAAGCAAAAAATTTCAGAATTGCACCTTGCAATGTGGAGATATTACTGTTTGTGCATTTACAATATTCATTGATTTTTGCCATTGAAAAACATGTTTTTCATATACCAGAAATGTTTGAAGCTACTGACTGAATGAAAGGAGCTGGCATCTCACTCTCTTTGAATCTTCTTTATCATGCTAGGATTAGCAGGAAAAAGCAAAAAATTTCAGAATTGCACCGTGCAATGTGGAGATATTACTGTTTGTGCATTTACAATATTCATTGATTTTTGCCATTGAAAAACGTCCAGAAATGTTTGAAGCTACTGACTGAATGAAAGGAGCTGGCATCTCACTCTCTTTGAATCTTCTTTATCATGCTAGGATTAGCAGGAAAAAGCAAAAAATTTCAGAATTGCACCGTGCAATGTGGAGATATTACTGTTTGTGCATTTACAATATTCATTGATTTTTGCCATTGAAAAACATGTTTTTCATATACCAGAAATGTTTGAAGCTACTGACTGAATGAAAGGAGCTGGCATCTCACTCTCTTTGAATCTTCTTTATCATGCTAGGATTAGCAGGAAAAAGCTAAAAATTTCAGAATTGCACCGTGCAATGTGGAGATATTACTGTTTGTGCATTTACAATATTCATTGATTTTTGCCATTGAAAAACATGTTTTTCATATACCAGAAATGTTTGAAGCTACTGACTGAATGAAAGGAGCTGGCATCTCACTCTCTTTGAATCTTCTTTATCATGCTAGGATTAACAGGAAAAAGCTAAAAATTTCAGAATTGCACCGTGCAATGTGGAGATATTACTGTTTGTGCATTTACAATATTCATTGATTTTTGCCATTGAAAAACGTCCAGAAATGTTTGCAGCTACTGACTGAATGAAAGGAGCTGGCATCTCACTCTCTTTGAATCTTCTTTATCATGCTAGGATTAGCAGGAAAAAGCAAAAAATTTCAGAATTGCACCTTGCAATGTGGAGATATTACTGTTTGTGCATTTACAATATTCATTGATTTTTGCCATTGAAAAACATGTTTTTCATATACCAGAAATGTTTGAAGCTACTGACTGAATGAAAGGAGCTGGCATCTCACTCTCTTTGAATCTTCTTTATCATGCTAGGATTAACAGGAAAAAGCTAAAAATTTCAGAATTGCACCGTGCAATGTGGAGATATTACTGTTTGTGCATTTACAATATTCATTGATTTTTGCCATTGAAAAACATGTTTTTCATATACCAGAAATGTTTGAAGCTACTGACTGAATGAAAGGAGCTGGCATCTCACTCTCTTTGAATCTTCTTTATCATGCTAGGATTAGCAGGAAAAAGCAAAAAATTTCAGAATTGCACCTTGCAATGTGGAGATATTACTGTTTGTGCATTTACAATATTCATTGATTTTTGCCATTGAAAAACATGTTTTTCATATACCAGAAATGTTTGAAGCTACTGACTGAATGAAAGGAGCTGGCATCTCACTCTCTTTGAATCTTCTTTATCATGCTAGGATTAGCAGGAAAAAGCTAAAAATTTCAGAATTGCACCGTGCAATGTGGAGATATTACTGTTTGTGCATTTACAATATTCATTGATTTTTGCCATTGAAAAACATGTTTTTCATATACCAGAAATGTTTGAAGCTACTGACTGAATGAAAGGAGCTGGCATCTCACTCTCTTTGAATCTTCTTTATCATGCTAGGATTAGCAGGAAAAAGCAAAAAATTTCAGAATTGCACCGTGCAATGTGGAGATATTACTGTTTGTGCATTTACAATATTCATTGATTTTTGCCATTGAAAAACGTCCAGAAATGTTTGAAGCTACTGACTGAATGAAAGGAGCTGGCATCTCACTCTCTTTGAATCTTCTTTATCATGCTAGGATTAACAGGAAAAAGCTAAAAATTTCAGAATTGCACCTTGCAATGTGGAGATATTACTGTTTGTGCATTTACAATATTCATTGATTTTTGCCATTGAAAAACATGTTTTTCATATACCAGAAATGTTTGAAGCTACTGACTGAATGAAAGGAGCTGGCATCTCACTCTCTTTGAATCTTCTTTATCATGCTAGGATTAGCAGGAAAAAGCAAAAAATTTCAGAATTGCACCGTGCAATGTGGAGATATTACTGTTTGTGCATTTACAATATTCATTGATTTTTGCCATTGAAAAACGTCCAGAAATGTTTGAAGCTACTGACTGAATGAAAGGAGCTGGCATCTCACTCTCTTTGAATCTTCTTTATCATGCTAGGATTAACAGGAAAAAGCAAAAAATTTCAGAAATGCACCGTGCAATGTGGAGATATTACTGTTTGTGCATTTACAATATTCATTGATTTTTGCCATTGAAAAACATGTTTTTCATATACCAGAAATGTTTGAAGCTACTGACTGAATGAAAGGAGCTGGCATCTCACTCTCTTTGAATCTTCTTTATCATGCTAGGATTAGCAGGAAAAAGCAAAAAATTTCAGAATTGCACCTTGCAATGTGGAGATATTACTGTTTGTGCATTTACAATATTCATTGATTTTTGCCATTGAAAAACATGTTTTTCATATACCAGAAATGTTTGAAGCTACTGACTGAATGAAAGGAGCTGGCATCTCACTCTCTTTGAATCTTCTTTATCATGCTAGGATTAGCAGGAAAAAGCAAAAAATTTCAGAATTGCACCGTGCAATGTGGAGATATTACTGTTTGTGCATTTACAATATTCATTGATTTTTGCCATTGAAAAACATGTTTTTCATATACCAGAAATGTTTGAAGCTACTGACTGAATGAAAGGAGCTGGCATCTCACTCTCTTTGAATCTTCTTTATCATGCTAGGATTAACAGGAAAAAGCTAAAAATTTCAGAATTGCACCTTGCAATGTGGAGATATTACTGTTTGTGCATTTACAATATTCATTGATTTTTGCCATTGAAAAACATGTTTTTCATATACCAGAAATGTTTGAAGCTACTGACTGAATGAAAGGAGCTGGCATCTCACTCTCTTTGAATCTTCTTTATCATGCTAGGATTAGCAGGAAAAAGCTAAAAATTTCAGAATTGCACCGTGCAATGTGGAGATATTACTGTTTGTGCATTTACAATATTCATTGATTTTTGCCATTGAAAAACATGTTTTTCATATACCAGAAATGTTTGAAGCTACTGACTGAATGAAAGGAGCTGGCATCTCACTCTCTTTGAATCTTCTTTATCATGCTAGGATTAGCAGGAAAAAGCAAAAAATTTCAGAATTGCACCTTGCAATGTGGAGATATTACTGTTTGTGCATTTACAATATTCATTGATTTTTGCCATTGAAAAACATGTTTTTCATATACCAGAAATGTTTGAAGCTACTGACTGAATGAAAGGAGCTGGCATCTCACTCTCTTTGAATCTTCTTTATCATGCTAGGATTAGCAGGAAAAAGCAAAAAATTTCAGAATTGCACCGTGCAATGTGGAGATATTACTGTTTGTGCATTTACAATATTCATTGATTTTTGCCATTGAAAAACGTCCAGAAATGTTTGAAGCTACTGACTGAATGAAAGGAGCTGGCATCTCACTCTCTTTGAATCTTCTTTATCATGCTAGGATTAGCAGGAAAAAGCAAAAAATTTCAGAATTGCACCGTGCAATGTGGAGATATTACTGTTTGTGCATTTACAATATTCATTGATTTTTGCCATTGAAAAACATGTTTTTCATATACCAGAAATGTTTGAAGCTACTGACTGAATGAAAGGAGCTGGCATCTCACTCTCTTTGAATCTTCTTTATCATGCTAGGATTAGCAGGAAAAAGCAAAAAATTTCAGAATTGCACCTTGCAATGTGGAGATATTACTGTTTGTGCATTTACAATATTCATTGATTTTTGCCATTGAAAAACATGTTTTTCATATACCAGAAATGTTTGAAGCTACTGACTGAATGAAAGGAGCTGGCATCTCACTCTCTTTGAATCTTCTTTATCATGCTAGGATTAACAGGAAAAAGCTAAAAATTTCAGAATTGCACCGTGCAATGTGGAGATATTACTGTTTGTGCATTTACAATATTCATTGATTTTTGCCATTGAAAAACATGTTTTTCATATACCAGAAATGTTTGAAGCTACTGACTGAATGAAAGGAGCTGGCATCTCACTCTCTTTGAATCTTCTTTATCATGCTAGGATTAACAGGAAAAAGCTAAAAATTTCAGAATTGCACCATGCAATGTGGAGATATTACTGTTTGTGCATTTACAATATTCATTGATTTTTGCCATTGAAAAACATGTTTTTCATATACCAGAAATGTTTGAAGCTACTGACTGAATGAAAGGAGCTGGCATCTCACTCTCTTTGAATCTTCTTTATCATGCTAGGATTAGCAGGAAAAAGCTAAAAATTTCAGAATTGCACCTTGCAATGTGGAGATATTACTGTTTGTGCATTTACAATATTCATTGATTTTTGCCATTGAAAAACGTCCAGAAATGTTTGAAGCTACTGACTGAATGAAAGGAGCTGGCATCTCACTCTCTTTGAATCTTCTTTATCATGCTAGGATTAACAGGAAAAAGCTAAAAATTTCAGAATTGCACCGTGCAATGTGGAGATATTACTGTTTGTGCATTTACAATATTCATTGATTTTTGCCATTGAAAAACATGTTTTTCATATACCAGAAATGTTTGAAGCTACTGACTGAATGAAAGGAGCTGGCATCTCACTCTCTTTGAATCTTCTTTATCATGCTAGGATTAGCAGGAAAAAGCAAAAAATTTCAGAATTGCACCGTGCAATGTGGAGATATTACTGTTTGTGCATTTACAATATTCATTGATTTTTGCCATTGAAAAACATGTTTTTCATATACCAGAAATGTTTGAAGCTACTGACTGAATGAAAGGAGCTGGCATCTCACTCTCTTTGAATCTTCTTTATCATGCTAGGATTAACAGGAAAAAGCTAAAAATTTCAGAATTGCACCGTGCAATGTGGAGATATTACTGTTTGTGCATTTACAATATTCATTGATTTTTGCCATTGAAAAACATGTTTTTCATATACCAGAAATGTTTGAAGCTACTGACTGAATGAAAGGAGCTGGCATCTCACTCTCTTTGAATCTTCTTTATCATGCTAGGATTAGCAGGAAAAAGCAAAAAATTTCAGAATTGCACCTTGCAATGTGGAGATATTACTGTTTGTGCATTTACAATATTCATTGATTTTTGCCATTGAAAAACATGTTTTTCATATACCAGAAATGTTTGAAGCTACTGACTGAATGAAAGGAGCTGGCATCTCACTCTCTTTGAATCTTCTTTATCATGCTAGGATTAACAGGAAAAAGCTAAAAATTTCAGAATTGCACCTTGCAATGTGGAGATATTACTGTTTGTGCATTTACAATATTCATTGATTTTTGCCATTGAAAAACATGTTTTTCATATACCAGAAATGTTTGAAGCTACTGACTGAATGAAAGGAGCTGGCATCTCACTCTCTTTGAATCTTCTTTATCATGCTAGGATTAGCAGGAAAAAGCTAAAAATTTCAGAATTGCACCTTGCAATGTGGAGATATTACTGTTTGTGCATTTACAATATTCATTGATTTTTGCCATTGAAAATCATGTTTTTCATATACCAGAAATGTTTGAAGCTACTGACTGAATGAAAGGAGCTGGCATCTCACTCTCTTTGAATCTTCTTTATCATGCTAGGATTAGCAGGAAAAAGCAAAAAATTTCAGAATTGCACCGTGCAATGTGGAGATATTACTGTTTGTGCATTTACAATATTCATTGATTTTTGCCATTGAAAAACGTCCAGAAATGTTTGAAGCTACTGACTGAATGAAAGGAGCTGGCATCTCACTCTCTTTGAATCTTCTTTATCATGCTAGGATTAGCAGGAAAAAGCAAAAAATTTCAGAATTGCACCGTGCAATGTGGAGATGTTACTGTTTGTGCATTTACAATATTCATTGATTTTTGCCATTGAAAAACATGTTTTTCATATACCAGAAATGTTTGAAGCTACTGACTGAATGAAAGGAGCTGGCATCTCACTCTCTTTGAATCTTCTTTATCATGCTAGGATTAGCAGGAAAAAGCTAAAAATTTCAGAATTGCACCGTGCAATGTGGAGATATTACTGTTTGTGCATTTACAATATTCATTGATTTTTGCCATTGAAAAACATGTTTTTCATATACCAGAAATGTTTGAAGCTACTGACTGAATGAAAGGAGCTGGCATCTCACTCTCTTTGAATCTTCTTTATCATGCTAGGATTAACAGGAAAAAGCTAAAAATTTCAGAATTGCACAGTGCAATGTGGAGATATTACTGTTTGTGCATTTACAATATTCATTGATTTTTGCCATTGAAAAACGTCCAGAAATGTTTGAAGCTACTGACTGAATGAAAGGAGCTGGCATCTCACTCTCTTTGAATCTTCTTTATCATGCTAGGATTAGCAGGAAAAAGCTAAAAATTTCAGAATTGCACCTTGCAATGTGGAGATATTACTGTTTGTGCATTTACAATATTCATTGATTTTTGCCATTGAAAAACATGTTTTTCATATACCAGAAATGTTTGAAGCTACTGACTGAATGAAAGGAGCTGGCATCTCACTCTCTTTGAATCTTCTTTATCATGCTAGGATTAGCAGGAAAAAGCAAAAAATTTCAGAATTGCACCGTGCAATGTGGAGATATTACTGTTTGTGCATTTACAATATTCATTGATTTTTGCCATTGAAAAACGTCCAGAAATGTTTGAAGCTACTGACTGAATGAAAGGAGCTGGCATCTCACTCTCTTTGAATCTTCTTTATCATGCTAGGATTAGCAGGAAAAAGCAAAAAATTTCAGAATTGCACCGTGCAATGTGGAGATATTACTGTTTGTGCATTTACAATCTTCATTGATTTTTGCCATTGAAAAACATGTTTTTCATATACCAGAAATGTTTGAAGCTACTGACTGAATGAAAGGAGCTGGCATCTCACTCTCTTTGAATCTTCTTTATCATGCTAGGATTAGCAGGAAAAAGCAAAAAATTTCAGAATTGCACCGTGCAATGTGGAGATATTACTGTTTGTGCATTTACAATATTCATTGATTTTTGCCATTGAAAAACATGTTTTTCATATACCAGAAATGTTTGAAGCTACTGACTGAATGAAAGGAGCTGGCATCTCACTCTCTTTGAATCTTCTTTATCATGCTAGGATTAGCAGGAAAAAGCTAAAAATTTCAGAATTGCACCGTGCAATGTGGAGATATTACTGTTTGTGCATTTACAATATTCATTGATTTTTGCCATTGAAAAACATGTTTTTCATATACCAGAAATGTTTGAAGCTACTGACTGAATGAAAGGAGCTGGCATCTCACTCTCTTTGAATCTTCTTTATCATGCTAGGATTAACAGGAAAAAGCTAAAAATTTCAGAATTGCACCGTGCAATGTGGAGATATTACTGTTTGTGCATTTACAATATTCATTGATTTTTGCCATTGAAAAACGTCCAGAAATGTTTGAAGCTACTGACTGAATGAAAGGAGCTGGCATCTCACTCTCTTTGAATCTTCTTTATCATGCTAGGATTAGCAGGAAAAAGCAAAAAATTTCAGAATTGCACCTTGCAATGTGGAGATATTACTGTTTGTGCATTTACAATATTCATTGATTTTTGCCATTGAAAAACATGTTTTTCATATACCAGAAATGTTTGAAGCTACTGACTGAATGAAAGGAGCTGGCATCTCACTCTCTTTGAATCTTCTTTATCATGCTAGGATTAGCAGGAAAAAGCAAAAAATTTCAGAATTGCACCGTGCAATGTGGAGATATTACTGTTTGTGCATTTACAATATTCATTGATTTTTGCCATTGAAAAACATGTTTTTCATATACCAGAAATGTTTGAAGCTACTGACTGAATGAAAGGAGCTGGCATCTCACTCTCTTTGAATCTTCTTTATCATGCTAGGATTAGCAGGAAAAAGCTAAAAATTTCAGAATTGCACCGTGCAATGTGGAGATATTACTGTTTGTGCATTTACAATATTCATTGATTTTTGCCATTGAAAAACATGTTTTTCATATACCAGAAATATTTGAAGCTACTGACTGAATGAAAGGAGCTGGCATCTCACTCTCTTTGAATCTTCTTTATCATGCTAGGATTAACAGGAAAAAGCTAAAAATTTCAGAATTGCACCGTGCAATGTGGAGATATTACTGTTTGTGCATTTACAATATTCATTGATTTTTGCCATTGAAAAACGTCCAGAAATGTTTGAAGCTACTGACTGAATGAAAGGAGCTGGCATCTCACTCTCTTTGAATCTTCTTTATCATGCTAGGATTAGCAGGAAAAAGCAAAAAATTTCAGAATTGCACCTTGCAATGTGGAGATATTACTGTTTGTGCATTTACAATATTCATTGATTTTTGCCATTGAAAAACATGTTTTTCATATACCAGAAATGTTTGAAGCTACTGACTGAATGAAAGGAGCTGGCTTCTCACTCTCTTTGAATCTTCTTTATCATGCTAGGATTAACAGGAAAAAGCTAAAAATTTCAGAATTGCACCGTGCAATGTGGAGATATTACTGTTTGTGCATTTACAATATTCATTGATTTTTGCCATTGAAAAACATGTTTTTCATATACCAGAAATGTTTGAAGCTACTGACTGAATGAAAGGAGCTGGCATCTCACTCTCTTTGAATCTTCTTTATCATGCTAGGATTAGCAGGAAAAAGCAAAAAATTTCAGAATTGCACCTTGCAATGTGGAGATATTACTGTTTGTGCATTTACAATATTCATTGATTTTTGCCATTGAAAAACATGTTTTTCATATACCAGAAATGTTTGAAGCTACTGACTGAATGAAAGGAGCTGGCATCTCACTCTCTTTGAATCTTCTTTATCATGCTAGGATTAGCAGGAAAAAGCTAAAAATTTCAGAATTGCACCGTGCAATGTGGAGATATTACTGTTTGTGCATTTACAATATTCATTGATTTTTGCCATTGAAAAACATGTTTTTCATATACCAGAAATGTTTGAAGCTACTGACTGAATGAAAGGAGCTGGCATCTCACTCTCTTTGAATCTTCTTTATCATGCTAGGATTAGCAGGAAAAAGCAAAAAATTTCAGAATTGCACCGTGCAATGTGGAGATATTACTGTTTGTGCATTTACAATATTCATTGATTTTTGCCATTGAAAAACGTCCAGAAATGTTTGAAGCTACTGACTGAATGAAAGGAGCTGGCATCTCACTCTCTTTGAATCTTCTTTATCATGCTAGGATTAACAGGAAAAAGCTAAAAATTTCAGAATTGCACCTTGCAATGTGGAGATATTACTGTTTGTGCATTTACAATATTCATTGATTTTTGCCATTGAAAAACATGTTTTTCATATACCAGAAATGTTTGAAGCTACTGACTGAATGAAAGGAGCTGGCATCTCACTCTCTTTGAATCTTCTTTATCATGCTAGGATTAGCAGGAAAAAGCAAAAAATTTCAGAATTGCACCGTGCAATGTGGAGATATTACTGTTTGTGCATTTACAATATTCATTGATTTTTGCCATTGAAAAACGTCCAGAAATGTTTGAAGCTACTGACTGAATGAAAGGAGCTGGCATCTCACTCTCTTTGAATCTTCTTTATCATGCTAGGATTAACAGGAAAAAGCAAAAAATTTCAGAAATGCACCGTGCAATGTGGAGATATTACTGTTTGTGCATTTACAATATTCATTGATTTTTGCCATTGAAAAACATGTTTTTCATATACCAGAAATGTTTGAAGCTACTGACTGAATGAAAGGAGCTGGCATCTCACTCTCTTTGAATCTTCTTTATCATGCTAGGATTAGCAGGAAAAAGCAAAAAATTTCAGAATTGCACCTTGCAATGTGGAGATATTACTGTTTGTGCATTTACAATATTCATTGATTTTTGCCATTGAAAAACATGTTTTTCATATACCAGAAATGTTTGAAGCTACTGACTGAATGAAAGGAGCTGGCATCTCACTCTCTTTGAATCTTCTTTATCATGCTAGGATTAGCAGGAAAAAGCAAAAAATTTTAGAATTGCACCGTGCAATGTGGAGATATTACTGTTTGTGCATTTACAATATTCATTGATTTTTGCCATTGAAAAACATGTTTTTCATATACCAGAAATGTTTGAAGCTACTGACTGAATGAAAGGAGCTGGCATCTCACTCTCTTTGAATCTTCTTTATCATGCTAGGATTAACAGGAAAAAGCTAAAAATTTCAGAATTGCACCTTGCAATGTGGAGATATTACTGTTTGTGCATTTACAATATTCATTGATTTTTGCCATTGAAAAACATGTTTTTCATATACCAGAAATGTTTGAAGCTACTGACTGAATGAAAGGAGCTGGCATCTCACTCTCTTTGAATCTTCTTTATCATGCTAGGATTAGCAGGAAAAAGCTAAAAATTTCAGAATTGCACCGTGCAATGTGGAGATATTACTGTTTGTGCATTTACAATATTCATTGATTTTTGCCATTGAAAAACATGTTTTTCATATACCAGAAATGTTTGAAGCTACTGACTGAATGAAAGGAGCTGGCATCTCACTCTCTTTGAATCTTCTTTATCATGCTAGGATTAGCAGGAAAAAGCAAAAAATTTCAGAATTGCACCTTGCAATGTGGAGATATTACTGTTTGTGCATTTACAATATTCATTGATTTTTGCCATTGAAAAACATGTTTTTCATATACCAGAAATGTTTGAAGCTACTGACTGAATGAAAGGAGCTGGCATCTCACTCTCTTTGAATCTTCTTTATCATGCTAGGATTAGCAGGAAAAAGCAAAAAATTTCAGAATTGCACCGTGCAATGTGGAGATATTACTGTTTGTGCATTTACAATATTCATTGATTTTTGCCATTGAAAAACGTCCAGAAATGTTTGAAGCTACTGACTGAATGAAAGGAGCTGGCATCTCACTCTCTTTGAATCTTCTTTATCATGCTAGGATTAGCAGGAAAAAGCAAAAAATTTCAGAATTGCACCGTGCAATGTGGAGATATTACTGTTTGTGCATTTACAATATTCATTGATTTTTGCCATTGAAAAACATGTTTTTCATATACCAGAAATGTTTGAAGCTACTGACTGAATGAAAGGAGCTGGCATCTCACTCTCTTTGAATCTTCTTTATCATGCTAGGATTAGCAGGAAAAAGCAAAAAATTTCAGAATTGCACCTTGCAATGTGGAGATATTACTGTTTGTGCATTTACAATATTCATTGATTTTTGCCATTGAAAAACATGTTTTTCATATACCAGAAATGTTTGAAGCTACTGACTGAATGAAAGGAGCTGGCATCTCACTCTCTTTGAATCTTCTTTATCATGCTAGGATTAACAGGAAAAAGCTAAAAATTTCAGAATTGCACCGTGCAATGTGGAGATATTACTGTTTGTGCATTTACAATATTCATTGATTTTTGCCATTGAAAAACATGTTTTTCATATACCAGAAATGTTTGAAGCTACTGACTGAATGAAAGGAGCTGGCATCTCACTCTCTTTGAATCTTCTTTATCATGCTAGGATTAGCAGGAAAAAGCTAAAAATTTCAGAATTGCACCTTGCAATGTGGAGATATTACTGTTTGTGCATTTACAATATTCATTGATTTTTGCCATTGAAAAACGTCCAGAAATGTTTGAAGCTACTGACTGAATGAAAGGAGCTGGCATCTCACTCTCTTTGAATCTTCTTTATCATGCTAGGATTAACAGGAAAAAGCTAAAAATTTCAGAATTGCACCGTGCAATGTGGAGATATTACTGTTTGTGCATTTACAATATTCATTGATTTTTGCCATTGAAAAACATGTTTTTCATATACCAGAAATGTTTGAAGCTACTGACTGAATGAAAGGAGCTGGCATCTCACTCTCTTTGAATCTTCTTTATCATGCTAGGATTAGCAGGAAAAAGCAAAAAATTTCAGAATTGCACCGTGCAATGTGGAGATATTACTGTTTGTGCATTTACAATATTCATTGATTTTTGCCATTGAAAAACATGTTTTTCATATACCAGAAATGTTTGAAGCTACTGACTGAATGAAAGGAGCTGGCATCTCACTCTCTTTGAATCTTCTTTATCATGCTAGGATTAACAGGAAAAAGCTAAAAATTTCAGAATTGCACCGTGCAATGTGGAGATATTACTGTTTGTGCATTTACAATATTCATTGATTTTTGCCATTGAAAAACATGTTTTTCATATACCAGAAATGTTTGAAGCTACTGACTGAATGAAAGGAGCTGGCATCTCACTCTCTTTGAATCTTCTTTATCATGCTAGGATTAGCAGGAAAAAGCAAAAAATTTCAGAATTGCACCTTGCAATGTGGAGATATTACTGTTTGTGCATTTACAATATTCATTGATTTTTGCCATTGAAAAACATGTTTTTCATATACCAGAAATGTTTGAAGCTACTGACTGAATGAAAGGAGCTGGCATCTCACTCTCTTTGAATCTTCTTTATCATGCTAGGATTAACAGGAAAAAGCTAAAAATTTCAGAATTGCACCGTGCAATGTGGAGATATTACTGTTTGTGCATTTACAATATTCATTGATTTTTGCCATTGAAAAACATGTTTTTCATATACCAGAAATGTTTGAAGCTACTGACTGAATGAAAGGAGCTGGCATCTCACTCTCTTTGAATCTTCTTTATCATGCTAGGATTAGCAGGAAAAAGCTAAAAATTTCAGAATTGCACCGTGCAATGTGGAGATATTACTGTTTGTGCATTTACAATATTCATTGATTTTTGCCATTGAAAAACATGTTTTTCATATACCAGAAATGTTTGAAGCTACTGACTGAATGAAAGGAGCTGGCATCTCACTCTCTTTGAATCTTCTTTATCATGCTAGGATTAGCAGGAAAAAGCTAAAAATTTCAGAATTGCACCGTGCAATGTGGAGATATTACTGTTTGTGCATTTACAATATTCATTGATTTTTGCCATTGAAAAACATGTTTTTCATATACCAGAAATGTTTGAAGCTACTGACTGAATGAAAGGAGCTGGCATCTCACTCTCTTTGAATCTTCTTTATCATGCTAGGATTAGCAGGAAAAAGCAAAAAATTTCAGAATTGCACCGTGCAATGTGGAGATATTACTGTTTGTGCATTTACAATATTCATTGATTTTTGCCATTGAAAAACATGTTTTTCATATACCAGAAATGTTTGAAGCTACTGACTGAATGAAAGGAGCTGGCATCTCACTCTCTTTGAATCTTCTTTATCATGCTAGGATTAGCAGGAAAAAGCAAAAAATTTCAGAATTGCACCGTGCAATGTGGAGATATTACTGTTTGTGCATTTACAATATTCATTGATTTTTGCCATTGAAAAACATGTTTTTCATATACCAGAAATGTTTGAAGCTACTGACTGAATGAAAGGAGCTGGCATCTCACTCTCTTTGAATCTTCTTTATCATGCTAGGATTAGCAGGAAAAAGCTAAAAATTTCAGAATTGCACCGTGCAATGTGGAGATATTACTGTTTGTGCATTTACAATATTCATTGATTTTTGCCATTGAAAAACATGTTTTTCATATACCAGAAATGTTTGAAGCTACTGACTGAATGAAAGGAGCTGGCATCTCACTCTCTTTGAATCTTCTTTATCATGCTAGGATTAGCAGGAAAAAGCAAAAAATTTCAGAATTGCACCGTGCAATGTGGAGATATTACTGTTTGTGCATTTACAATATTCATTGATTTTTGCCATTGAAAAACGTCCAGAAATGTTTGAAGCTACTGACTGAATGAAAGGAGCTGGCATCTCACTCTCTTTGAATCTTCTTTATCATGCTAGGATTAACAGGAAAAAGCTAAAAATTTCAGAATTGCACCGTGCAATGTGGAGATATTACTGTTTGTGCATTTACAATATTCATTGATTTTTGCCATTGAAAAACATGTTTTTCATATACCAGAAATGTTTGAAGCTACTGACTGAATGAAAGGAGCTGGCATCTCACTCTCTTTGAATCTTCTTTATCATGCTAGGATTAGCAGGAAAAAGCAAAAAATTTCAGAATTGCACCGTGCAATGTGGAGATATTACTGTTTGTGCATTTACAATATTCATTGATTTTTGCCATTGAAAAACATGTTTTTCATATACCAGAAATGTTTGAAGCTACTGACTGAATGAAAGGAGCTGGCATCTCACTCTCTTTGAATCTTCTTTATCATGCTAGGATTAGCAGGAAAAAGCAAAAAATTTCAGAATTGCACCGTGCAATGTGGAGATATTACTGTTTGTGCATTTACAATATTCATTGATTTTTGCCATTGAAAAACATGTTTTTCATATACCAGAAATGTTTGAAGCTACTGACTGAATGAAAGGAGCTGGCATCTCACTCTCTTTGAATCTTCTTTATCATGCTAGGATTAGCAGGAAAAAGCAAAAAATTTCAGAATTGCACCGTGCAATGTGGAGATATTACTGTTTGTGCATTTACAATATTCATTGATTTTTGCCATTGAAAAACGTCCAGAAATGTTTGAAGCTACTGACTGAATGAAAGGAGCTGGCATCTCACTCTCTTTGAATCTTCTTTATCATGCTAGGATTAACAGGAAAAAGCTAAAAATTTCAGAATTGCACCGTGCAATGTGGAGATATTACTGTTTGTGCATTTACAATATTCATTGATTTTTGCCATTGAAAAACATGTTTTTCATATACCAGAAATGTTTGAAGCTACTGACTGAATGAAAGGAGCTGGCATCTCACTCTCTTTGAATCTTCTTTATCATGCTAGGATTAGCAGGAAAAAGCAAAAAATTTCAGAATTGCACCGTGCAATGTGGAGATATTACTGTTTGTGCATTTACAATATTCATTGATTTTTGCCATTGAAAAACATGTTTTTCATATACCAGAAATGTTTGAAGCTACTGACTGAATGAAAGGAGCTGGCATCTCACTCTCTTTGAATCTTCTTTATCATGCTAGGATTAGCAGGAAAAAGCAAAAAATTTCAGAATTGCACCGTGCAATGTGGAGATATTACTGTTTGTGCATTTACAATATTCATTGATTTTTGCCATTGAAAAACGTCCAGAAATGTTTGAAGCTACTGACTGAATGAAAGGAGCTGGCATCTCACTCTCTTTGAATCTTCTTTATCATGCTAGGATTAACAGGAAAAAGCAAAAAATTTCAGAATTGCACCGTGCAATGTGGAGATATTACTGTTTGTGCATTTACAATATTCATTGATTTTTGCCATTGAAAAACATGTTTTTCATATACCAGAAATGTTTGAAGCTACTGACTGAATGAAAGGAGCTGGCATCTCACTCTCTTTGAATCTTCTTTATCATGCTAGGATTAACAGGAAAAAGCTAAAAATTTCAGAATTGCACCTTGCAATGTGGAGATATTACTGTTTGTGCATTTACAATATTCATTGATTTTTGCCATTGAAAAACATGTTTTTCATATACCAGAAATGTTTGAAGCTACTGACTGAATGAAAGGAGCTGGCATCTCACTCTCTTTGAATCTTCTTTATCATGCTAGGATTAACAGGAAAAAGCAAAAAATTTCAGAATTGCACCGTGCAATGTGGAGATATTACTGTTTGTGCATTTACAATATTCATTGATTTTTGCCATTGAAAAACATGTTTTTCATATACCAGAAATGTTTGAAGCTACTGACTGAATGAAAGGAGCTGGCATCTCACTCTCTTTGAATCTTCTTTATCATGCTAGGATTAACAGGAAAAAGCTAAAAATTTCAGAATTGCACCGTGCAATGTGGAGATATTACTGTTTGTGCATTTACAATATTCATTGATTTTTGCCATTGAAAAACATGTTTTTCATATACCAGAAATGTTTGAAGCTACTGACTGAATGAAAGGAGCTGGCATCTCACTCTCTTTGAATCTTCTTTATCATGCTAGGATTAGCAGGAAAAAGCAAAAAATTTCAGAATTGCACCTTGCAATGTGGAGATATTACTGTTTGTGCATTTACAATATTCATTGATTTTTGCCATTGAAAAACATGTTTTTCATATACCAGAAATGTTTGAAGCTACTGACTGAATGAAAGGAGCTGGCATCTCACTCTCTTTGAATCTTCTTTATCATGCTAGGATTAGCAGGAAAAAGCAAAAAATTTCAGAATTGCACCTTGCAATGTGGAGATATTACTGTTTGTGCATTTACAATATTCATTGATTTTGCCATTGAAAAACATGTTTTTCATATACCAGAAATGTTTGAAGCTACTGACTGAATGAAAGGAGCTGGCATCTCACTCTCTTTGAATCTTCTTTATCATGCTAGGATTAGCAGGAAAAAGCAAAAAATTTCAGAATTGCACCGTGCAATGTGGAGATATTACTGTTTGTGCATTTACAATATTCATTGATTTTTGCCATTGAAAAACGTCCAGAAATGTTTGAAGCTACTGACTGAATGAAAGGAGCTGGCATCTCACTCTCTTTGAATCTTCTTTATCATGCTAGGATTAACAGGAAAAAGCTAAAAATTTCAGAATTGCACCGTGCAATGTGGAGATATTACTGTTTGTGCATTTACAATATTCATTGATTTTTGCCATTGAAAAACATGTTTTTCATATACCAGAAATGTTTGAAGCTACTGACTGAATGAAAGGAGCTGGCATCTCACTCTCTTTGAATCTTCTTTATCATGCTAGGATTAGCAGGAAAAAGCAAAAAATTTCAGAATTGCACCGTGCAATGTGGAGATATTACTGTTTGTGCATTTACAATATTCATTGATTTTTGCCATTGAAAAACATGTTTTTCATATACCAGAAATGTTTGAAGCTACTGACTGAATGAAAGGAGCTGGCATCTCACTCTTTTTGAATCTTCTTTATCATGCTAGGATTAGCAGGAAAAAGCAAAAAATTTCAGAATTGCACCGTGCAATGTGGAGATATTACTGTTTGTGCATTTACAATATTCATTGATTTTTGCCATTGAAAAACATGTTTTTCATATACCAGAAATGTTTGAAGCTACTGACTGAATGAAAGGAGCTGGCATCTCACTCTCTTTGAATCTTCTTTATCATGCTAGGATTAGCAGGAAAAAGCAAAAAATTTCAGAATTGCACCGTGCAATGTGGAGATATTACTGTTTGTGCATTTACAATATTCATTGATTTTTGCCATTGAAAAACGTCCAGAAATGTTTGAAGCTACTGACTGAATGAAAGGAGCTGGCATCTCACTCTCTTTGAATCTTCTTTATCATGCTAGGATTAACAGGAAAAAGCTAAAAATTTCAGAATTGCACCGTGCAATGTGGAGATATTACTGTTTGTGCATTTACAATATTCATTGATTTTTGCCATTGAAAAACATGTTTTTCATATACCAGAAATGTTTGAAGCTACTGACTGAATGAAAGGAGCTGGCATCTCACTCTCTTTGAATCTTCTTTATCATGCTAGGATTAGCAGGAAAAAGCAAAAAATTTCAGAATTGCACCGTGCAATGTGGAGATATTACTGTTTGTGCATTTACAATATTCATTGATTTTTGCCATTGAAAAACATGTTTTTCATATACCAGAAATGTTTGAAGCTACTGACTGAATGAAAGGAGCTGGCATCTCACTCTCTTTGAATCTTCTTTATCATGCTAGGATTAGCAGGAAAAAGCAAAAAATTTCAGAATTGCACCGTGCAATGTGGAGATATTACTGTTTGTGCATTTACAATATTCATTGATTTTTGCCATTGAAAAACGTCCAGAAATGTTTGAAGCTACTGACTGAATGAAAGGAGCTGGCATCTCACTCTCTTTGAATCTTCTTTATCATGCTAGGATTAACAGGAAAAAGCAAAAAATTTCAGAATTGCACCGTGCAATGTGGAGATATTACTGTTTGTGCATTTACAATATTCATTGATTTTTGATATTGAAAAACATGTTTTTCATATACCAGAAATGTTTGAAGCTACTGACTGAATGAAAGGAGCTGGCATCTCACTCTCTTTGAATCTTCTTTATCATGCTAGGATTAACAGGAAAAAGCTAAAAATTTCAGAATTGCACCTTGCAATGTGGAGATATTACTGTTTGTGCATTTACAATATTCATTGATTTTTGCCATTGAAAAACATGTTTTTCATATACCAGAAATGTTTGAAGCTACTGACTGAATGAAAGGAGCTGGCATCTCACTCTCTTTGAATCTTCTTTATCATGCTAGGATTAACAGGAAAAAGCAAAAAATTTCAGAATTGCACCGTGCAATGTGGAGATATTACTGTTTGTGCATTTACAATATTCATTGATTTTTGCCATTGAAAAACATGTTTTTCATATACCAGAAATGTTTGAAGCTACTGACTGAATGAAAGGAGCTGGCATCTCACTCTCTTTGAATCTTCTTTATCATGCTAGGATTAACAGGAAAAAGCTAAAAATTTCAGAATTGCACCGTGCAATGTGGAGATATTACTGTTTGTGCATTTACAATATTCATTGATTTTTGCCATTGAAAAACATGTTTTTCATATACCAGAAATGTTTGAAGCTACTGACTGAATGAAAGGAGCTGGCATCTCACTCTCTTTGAATCTTCTTTATCATGCTAGGATTAGCAGGAAAAAGCAAAAAATTGCAGAATTGCACCTTGCAATGTGGAGATATTACTGTTTGTGCATTTACAATATTCATTGATTTTTGCCATTGAAAAACATGTTTTTCATATACCAGAAATGTTTGAAGCTACTGACTGAATGAAAGGAGCTGGCATCTCACTCTCTTTGAATCTTCTTTATCATGCTAGGATTAGCAGGAAAAAGCAAAAAATTTCAGAATTGCACCTTGCAATGTGGAGATATTACTGTTTGTGCATTTACAATATTCATTGATTTTGCCATTGAAAAACATGTTTTTCATATACCAGAAATGTTTGAAGCTACTGACTGAATGAAAGGAGCTGGCATCTCACTCTCTTTGAATCTTCTTTATCATGCTAGGATTAACAGGAAAAAGCTAAAAATTTCAGAATTGCACCGTGCAATGTGGAGATATTACTGTTTGTGCATTTACAATATTCATTGATTTTTGCCATTGAAAAACATGTTTTTCATATACCAGAAATGTTTGAAGCTACTGACTGAATGAAAGGAGCTGGCATCTCACTCTCTTTGAATCTTCTTTATCATGCTAGGATTAGCAGGAAAAAGCAAAAAATTTCAGAATTGCACCTTGCAATGTGGAGATATTACTGTTTGTGCATTTACAATATTCATTGATTTTTGCCATTGAAAAACATGTTTTTCATATACAGAAATGTTTGAAGCTACTGACTGAATGAAAGGAGCTGGCATCTCACTCTCTTTGAATCTTCTTTATCATGCTAGGATTAGCAGGAAAAAGCAAAAAATTTCAGAATTGCACCGTGCAATGTGGAGATAATACTGTTTGTGCATTTACAATATTCATTGATTTTTGCCATTGAAAAACGTCCAGAAATGTTTGAAGCTACTGACTGAATGAAAGGAGCTGGCATCTCACTCTCTTTGAATCTTCTTTATCATGCTAGGATTAACAGGAAAAAGCTAAAAATTTCAGAATTGCACCGTGCAATGTGGAGATATTACTGTTTGTGCATTTACAATATTCATTGATTTTTGCCATTGAAAAACATGTTTTTCATATACCAGAAATGTTTGAAGCTACTGACTGAATGAAAGGAGCTGGCATCTCACTCTCTTTGAATCTTCTTTATCATGCTAGGATTAACAGGAAAAAGCTAAAAATTTCAGAATTGCACCGTGCAATGTGGAGATATTACTGTTTGTGCATTTACAATATTCATTGATTTTTGCCATTGAAAAACATGTTTTTCATATACCAGAAATGTTTGAAGCTACTGACTGAATGAAAGGAGCTGGCATCTCACTCTCTTTGAATCTTCTTTATCATGCTAGGATTAGCAGGAAAAAGCAAAAAATTTCAGAATTGCACCGTGCAATGTGGAGATATTACTGTTTGTGCATTTACAATATTCATTGATTTTTGCCATTGAAAAACGTCCAGAAATGTTTGAAGCTACTGACTGAATGAAAGGAGCTGGCATCTCACTCTCTTTGAATCTTCTTTATCATGCTAGGATTAGCAGGAAAAAGCAAAAAATTTCAGAATTGCACCGTGCAATGTGGAGATATTACTGTTTGTGCATTTACAATATTCATTGATTTTTGCCATTGAAAAACGTCCAGAAATGTTTGAAGCTACTGACTGAATGAAAGGAGCTGGCATCTCACTCTCTTTGAATCTTCTTTATCATGCTAGGATTAACAGGAAAAAGCAAAAAATTTCAGAATTGCACCGTGCAATGTGGAGATATTACTGTTTGTGCATTTACAATATTCATTGATTTTTGCCATTGAAAAACATGTTTTTCATATACCAGAAATGTTTGAAGCTACTGACTGAATGAAAGGAGCTGGCATCTCACTCTCTTTGAATCTTCTTTATCATGCTAGGATTAACAGGAAAAAGCTAAAAATTTCAGAATTGCACCTTGCAATGTGGAGATATTACTGTTTGTGCATTTACAATATTCATTGATTTTTGCCATTGAAAAACATGTTTTTCATATACCAGAAATGTTTGAAGCTACTGACTGAATGAAAGGAGCTGGCATCTCACTCTCTTTGAATCTTCTTTATCATGCTAGGATTAACAGGAAAAAGCTAAAAATTTCAGAATTGCACCGTGCAATGTGGAGATATTACTGTTTGTGCATTTACAATATTCATTGATTTTTGCCATTGAAAAACATGTTTTTCATATACCAGAAATGTTTGAAGCTACTGACTGAATGAAAGGAGCTGGCATCTCACTCTCTTTGAATCTTCTTTATCATGCTAGGATTAGCAGGAAAAAGCAAAAAATTTCAGAATTGCACCGTGCAATGTGGAGATATTACTGTTTGTGCATTTACAATATTCATTGATTTTTGCCATTGAAAAACATGTTTTTCATATACCAGAAATGTTTGAAGCTACTGACTGAATGAAAGGAGCTGGCATCTCACTCTCTTTGAATCTTCTTTATCATGCTAGGATTAGCAGGAAAAAGCAAAAAATTTCAGAATTGCACCTTGCAATGTGGAGATATTACTGTTTGTGCATTTACAATATTCATTGATTTTTGCCATTGAAAAACATGTTTTTCATATACCAGAAATGTTTGAAGCTACTGACTGAATGAAAGGAGCTGGCATCTCACTCTCTTTGAATCTTCTTTATCATGCTAGGATTAACAGGAAAAAGCTAAAAATTTCAGAATTGCACCTTGCAATGTGGAGATATTACTGTTTGTGCATTTACAATATTCATTGATTTTTGCCATTGAAAAACATGTTTTTCATATACCAGAAATGTTTGAAGCTACTGACTGAATGAAAGGAGCTGGCATCTCACTCTCTTTGAATCTTCTTTATCATGCTAGGATTAGCAGGAAAAAGCTAAAAATTTCAGAATTGCACCGTGCAATGTGGAGATATTACTGTTTGTGCATTTACAATATTCATTGATTTTTGCCATTGAAAAACATGTTTTTCATATACCAGAAATGTTTGAAGCTACTGACTGAATGAAAGGAGCTGGCATCTCACTCTCTTTGAATCTTCTTTATCATGCTAGGATTAGCAGGAAAAAGCAAAAAATTTCAGAATTGCACCTTGCAATGTGGAGATATTACTGTTTGTGCATTTACAATATTCATTGATTTTTGCCATTGAAAAACATGTTTTTCATATACCAGAAATGTTTGAAGCTACTGACTGAATGAAAGGAGCTGGCATCTCACTCTCTTTGAATCTTCTTTATCATGCTAGGATTAGCAGGAAAAAGCAAAAAATTTCAGAATTGCACCGTGCAATGTGGAGATATTACTGTTTGTGCATTTACAATATTCATTGATTTTTGCCATTGAAAAACGTCCAGAAATGTTTGAAGCTACTGACTGAATGAAAGGAGCTGGCATCTCACTCTCTTTGAATCTTCTTTATCATGCTAGGATTAGCAGGAAAAAGCAAAAAATTTCAGAATTGCACCGTGCAATGTGGAGATATTACTGTTTGTGCATTTACAATATTCATTGATTTTTGCCATTGAAAAACATGTTTTTCATATACCAGAAATGTTTGAAGCTACTGACTGAATGAAAGGAGCTGGCATCTCACTCTCTTTGAATCTTCTTTATCATGCTAGGATTAGCAGGAAAAAGCAAAAAATTTCAGAATTGCACCTTGCAATGTGGAGATATTACTGTTTGTGCATTTACAATATTCATTGATTTTTGCCATTGAAAAACATGTTTTTCATATACCAGAAATGTTTGAAGCTACTGACTGAATGAAAGGAGCTGGCATCTCACTCTCTTTGAATCTTCTTTATCATGCTAGGATTAACAGGAAAAAGCTAAAAATTTCAGAATTGCACCGTGCAATGTGGAGATATTACTGTTTGTGCATTTACAATATTCATTGATTTTTGCCATTGAAAAACATGTTTTTCATATACCAGAAATGTTTGAAGCTACTGACTGAATGAAAGGAGCTGGCATCTCACTCTCTTTGAATCTTCTTTATCATGCTAGGATTAACAGGAAAAAGCTAAAAATTTCAGAATTGCACCGTGCAATGTGGAGATATTACTGTTTGTGCATTTACAATATTCATTGATTTTTGCCATTGAAAAACATGTTTTTCATATACCAGAAATGTTTGAAGCTACTGACTGAATGAAAGGAGCTGGCATCTCACTCTCTTTGAATCTTCTTTATCATGCTAGGATTAGCAGGAAAAAGCTAAAAATTTCAGAATTGCACCTTGCAATGTGGAGATATTACTGTTTGTGCATTTACAATATTCATTGATTTTTGCCATTGAAAAACGTCCAGAAATGTTTGAAGCTACTGACTGAATGAAAGGAGCTGGCATCTCACTCTCTTTGAATCTTCTTTATCATGCTAGGATTAACAGGAAAAAGCTAAAAATTTCAGAATTGCACTGTGCAATGTGGAGATATTACTGTTTGTGCATTTACAATATTCATTGATTTTTGCCATTGAAAAACATGTTTTTCATATACCAGAAATGTTTGAAGCTACTGACTGAATGAAAGGAGCTGGCATCTCACTCTCTTTGAATCTTCTTTATCATGCTAGGATTAACAGGAAAAAGCTAAAAATTTCAGAATTGCACCTTGCAATGTGGAGATATTACTGTTTGTGCATTTACAATATTCATTGATTTTTGCCATTGAAAAACATGTTTTTCATATACCAGAAATGTTTGAAGCTACTGACTGAATGAAAGGAGCTGGCATCTCACTCTCTTTGAATCTTCTTTATCATGCTAGGATTAGCAGGAAAAAGCAAAAAATTTCAGAATTGCACCGTGCAATGTGGAGATATTACTGTTTGTGCATTTACAATATTCATTGATTTTTGCCATTGAAAAACATGTTTTTCATATACCAGAAATGTTTGAAGCTACTGACTGAATGAAAGGAGCTGGCATCTCACTCTCTTTGAATCTTCTTTATCATGCTAGGATTAGCAGGAAAAAGCAAAAAATTTCAGAATTGCACCTTGCAATGTGGAGATATTACTGTTTGTGCATTTACAATATTCATTGATTTTTGCCATTGAAAAACGTCCAGAAATGTTTGAAGCTACTGACTGAATGAAAGGAGCTGGCATCTCACTCTCTTTGAATCTTCTTTATCATGCTAGGATTAGCAGGAAAAAGCAAAAAATTTCAGAATTGCACCGTGCAATGTGGAGATATTACTGTTTGTGCATTTACAATATTCATTGATTTTTGCCATTGAAAAACATGTTTTTCATATACCAGAAATGTTTAAAGCTACTGACTGAATGAAAGGAGCTGGCATCTCACTCTCTTTGAATCTTCTTTATCATGCTAGGATTAGCAGGAAAAAGCAAAAAATTTCAGAATTGCACCTTGCAATGTGGAGATATTACTGTTTGTGCATTTACAATATTCATTGATTTTTGCCATTGAAAAACATGTTTTTCATATACCAGAAATGTTTGAAGCTACTGACTGAATGAAAGGAGCTGGCATCTCACTCTCTTTGAATCTTCTTTATCATGCTAGGATTAGCAGGAAAAAGCAAAAAATTTCAGAATTGCACCGTGCAATGTGGAGATATTACTGTTTGTGCATTTACAATATTCATTGATTTTTGCCATTGAAAAACGTCCAGAAATGTTTGAAGCTACTGACTGAATGAAAGGAGCTGGCATCTCACTCTCTTTGAATCTTCTTTATCATGCTAGGATTAACAGGAAAAAGGTAAAAATTTCAGAATTGCACCGTGCAATGTGGAGATATTACTGTTTGTGCATTTACAATATTCATTGATTTTTGCCATTGAAAAACGTCCAGAAATGTTTGAAGCTACTGACTGAATGAAAGGAGCTGGCATCTCACTCTCTTTGAATCTTCTTTATCATGCTAGGATTAACAGGAAAAAGCTAAAAATTTCAGAATTGCACCTTGCAATGTGGAGATATTACTGTTTGTGCATTTACAATATTCATTGATTTTTGCCATTGAAAAACATGTTTTTCATATACCAGAAATGTTTGAAGCTACTGACTGAATGAAAGGAGCTGGCATCTCACTCTCTTTGAATCTTCTTTATCATGCTAGGATTAACAGGAAAAAGCTAAAAATTTCAGAATTGCACCGTGCAATGTGGAGATATTACTGTTTGTGCATTTACAATATTCATTGATTTTTGCCATTGAAAAACATGTTTTTCATATACCAGAAATGTTTGAAGCTACTGACTGAATGAAAGGAGCTGGCATCTCACTCTCTTTGAATCTTCTTTATCATGCTAGGATTAGCAGGAAAAAGCAAAAAATTTCAGAATTGCACCGTGCAATGTGGAGATATTACTGTTTGTGCATTTACAATATTCATTGATTTTTGCCATTGAAAAACATGTTTTTCATATACCAGAAATGTTTGAAGCTACTGACTGAATGAAAGGAGCTGGCATCTCACTCTCTTTGAATCTTCTTTATCATGCTAGGATTAGCAGGAAAAAGCAAAAAATTTCAGAATTGCACCTTGCAATGTGGAGATATTACTGTTTGTGCATTTACAATATTCATTGATTTTTGCCATTGAAAAACATGTTTTTCATATACCAGAAATGTTTGAAGCTACTGACTGAATGAAAGGAGCTGGCATCTCACTCTCTTTGAATCTTCTTTATCATGCTAGGATTAACAGGAAAAAGCTAAAAATTTCAGAATTGCACCTTGCAATGTGGAGATATTACTGTTTGTGCATTTACAATATTCATTGATTTTTGCCATTGAAAAACATGTTTTTCATATACCAGAAATGTTTGAAGCTACTGACTGAATGAAAGGAGCTGGCATCTCACTCTCTTTGAATCTTCTTTATCATGCTAGGATTAGCAGGAAAAAGCTAAAAATTTCAGAATTGCACCGTGCAATGTGGAGATATTACTGTTTGTGCATTTACAATATTCATTGATTTTTGCCATTGAAAAACATGTTTTTCATATACCAGAAATGTTTGAAGCTACTGACTGAATGAAAGGAGCTGGCATCTCACTCTCTTTGAATCTTCTTTATCATGCTAGGATTAGCAGGAAAAAGCAAAAAATTTCAGAATTGCACCTTGCAATGTGGAGATATTACTGTTTGTGCATTTACAATATTCATTGATTTTTGCCATTGAAAAACATGTTTTTCATATACCAGAAATGTTTGAAGCTACTGACTGAATGAAAGGAGCTGGCATCTCACTCTCTTTGAATCTTCTTTATCATGCTAGGATTAGCAGGAAAAAGCAAAAAATTTCAGAATTGCACCGTGCAATGTGGAGATAT
The DNA here is from genome assembly GCF_046119375.1 of Phyllobates terribilis. Lineage (NCBI taxonomy): Eukaryota > Metazoa > Chordata > Amphibia > Anura > Dendrobatidae > Phyllobates > Phyllobates terribilis. The sequence goes on from NW_027364779.1 coordinate 99,771, forward strand.
TACTGTTTGTGCATTTACAATATTCATTGATTTTTGCCATTGAAAAACGTCCAGAAATGTTTGAAGCTACTGACTGAATGAAAGGAGCTGGCATCTCACTCTCTTTGAATCTTCTTTATCATGCTAGGATTAGCAGGAAAAAGCAAAAAATTTCAGAATTGCACCGTGCAATGTGGAGATATTACTGTTTGTGCATTTACAATATTCATTGATTTTTGCCATTGAAAAACATGTTTTTCATATACCAGAAATGTTTGAAGCTACTGACTGAATGAAAGGAGCTGGCATCTCACTCTCTTTGAATCTTCTTTATCATGCTAGGATTAGCAGGAAAAAGCAAAAAATTTCAGAATTGCACCTTGCAATGTGGAGATATTACTGTTTGTGCATTTACAATATTCATTGATTTTTGCCATTGAAAAACATGTTTTTCATATACCAGAAATGTTTGAAGCTACTGACTGAATGAAAGGAGCTGGCATCTCACTCTCTTTGAATCTTCTTTATCATGCTAGGATTAACAGGAAAAAGCTAAAAATTTCAGAATTGCACCGTGCAATGTGGAGATATTACTGTTTGTGCATTTACAATATTCATTGATTTTTGCCATTGAAAAACATGTTTTTCATATACCAGAAATGTTTGAAGCTACTGACTGAATGAAAGGAGCTGGCATCTCACTCTCTTTGAATCTTCTTTATCATGCTAGGATTAACAGGAAAAAGCAAAAAATTTCAGAATTGCACCGTGCAATGTGGAGATATTACTGTTTGTGCATTTACAATATTCATTGATTTTTGCCATTGAAAAACATGTTTTTCATATACCAGAAATGTTTGAAGCTACTGACTGAATGAAAGGAGCTGGCATCTCACTCTCTTTGAATCTTCTTTATCATGCTAGGATTAGCAGGAAAAAGCAAAAAATTTCAGAATTGCACCGTGCAATGTGGAGATATTACTGTTTGTGCATTTACAATATTCATTGATTTTTGCCATTGAAAAACATGTTTTTCATATACCAGAAATGTTTGAAGCTACTGACTGAATGAAAGGAGCTGGCATCTCACTCTCTTTGAATCTTCTTTATCATGCTAGGATTAGCAGGAAAAAGCAAAAAATTTCAGAATTGCACCTTGCAATGTGGAGATATTACTGTTTGTGCATTTACAATATTCATTGATTTTTGCCATTGAAAAACATGTTTTTCATATACCAGAAATGTTTGAAGCTACTGACTGAATGAAAGGAGCTGGCATCTCACTCTCTTTGAATCTTCTTTATCATGCTAGGATTAACAGGAAAAAGCTAAAAATTTCAGAATTGCACCTTGCAATGTGGAGATATTACTGTTTGTGCATTTACAATATTCATTGATTTTTGCCTTTGAAAAACATGTTTTTCATATACCAGAAATGTTTGAAGCTACTGACTGAATGAAAGGAGCTGGCATCTCACTCTCTTTGAATCTTCTTTATCATGCTAGGATTAGCAGGAAAAAGCTAAAAATTTCAGAATTGCACCGTGCAATGTGGAGATATTACTGTTTGTGCATTTACAATATTCATTGATTTTTGCCATTGAAAAACATGTTTTTCATATACCAGAAATGTTTGAAGCTACTGACTGAATGAAAGGAGCTGGCATCTCACTCTCTTTGAATCTTCTTTATCATGCTAGGATTAGCAGGAAAAAGCAAAAAATTTCAGAATTGTACCTTGCAATGTGGAGATATTACTGTTTGTGCATTTACAATATTCATTGATTTTTGCCATTGAAAAACATGTTTTTCATATACCAGAAATGTTTGAAGCTACTGACTGAATGAAAGGAGCTGGCATCTCACTCTCTTTGAATCTTCTTTATCATGCTAGGATTAGCAGGAAAAAGCAAAAAATTTCAGAATTGCACCGTGCAATGTGGAGATATTACTGTTTGTGCATTTACAATATTCATTGATTTTTGCCATTGAAAAACGTCCAGAAATGTTTGAAGCTACTGACTGAATGAAAGGAGCTGGCATCTCACTCTCTTTGAATCTTCTTTATCATGCTAGGATTAGCAGGAAAAAGCAAAAAATTTCAGAATTGCACCGTGCAATGTGGAGATATTACTGTTTGTGCATTTACAATATTCATTGATTTTTGCCATTGAAAAACATGTTTTTCATATACCAGAAATGTTTGAAGCTACTGACTGAATGAAAGGAGCTGGCATCTCACTCTCTTTGAATCTTCTTTATCATGCTAGGATTAGCAGGAAAAAGCAAAAAATTTCAGAATTGCACCTTGCAATGTGGAGATATTACTGTTTGTGCATTTACAATATTCATTGATTTTTGCCATTGAAAAACATGTTTTTCATATACCAGAAATGTTTGAAGCTACTGACTGAATGAAAGGAGCTGGCATCTCACTCTCTTTGAATCTTCTTTATCATGCTAGGATTAACAGGAAAAAGCTAAAAATTTCAGAATTGCACCGTGCAATGTGGAGATATTACTGTTTGTGCATTTACAATATTCATTGATTTTTGCCATTGAAAAACATGTTTTTCATATACCAGAAATGTTTGAAGCTACTGACTGAATGAAAGGAGCTGGCATCTCACTCTCTTTGAATCTTCTTTATCATGCTAGGATTAACAGGAAAAAGCAAAAAATTTCAGAATTGCACCGTGCAATGTGGAGATATTACTGTTTGTGCATTTACAATATTCATTGATTTTTGCCATTGAAAAACATGTTTTTCATATACCAGAAATGTTTGAAGCTACTGACTGAATGAAAGGAGCTGGCATCTCACTCTCTTTGAATCTTCTTTATCATGCTAGGATTAGCAGGAAAAAGCTAAAAATTTCAGAATTGCACCTTGCAATGTGGAGATATTACTGTTTGTGCATTTACAATATTCATTGATTTTTGCCATTGAAAAACGTCCAGAAATGTTTGAAGCTACTGACTGAATGAAAGGAGCTGGCATCTCACTCTCTTTGAATCTTCTTTATCATGCTAGGATTAACAGGAAAAAGCTAAAAATTTCAGAATTGCACCGTGCAATGTGGAGATATTACTGTTTGTGCATTTACAATATTCATTGATTTTTGCCATTGAAAAACATGTTTTTCATATACCAGAAATGTTTGAAGCTACTGACTGAATGAAAGGAGCTGGCATCTCACTCTCTTTGAATCTTCTTTATCATGCTAGGATTAACAGGAAAAAGCTAAAAATTTCAGAATTGCACCTTGCAATGTGGAGATATTACTGTTTGTGCATTTACAATATTCATTGATTTTTGCCATTGAAAAACATGTTTTTCATATACCAGAAATGTTTGAAGCTACTGACTGAATGAAAGGAGCTGGCATCTCACTCTCTTTGAATCTTCTTTATCATGCTAGGATTAGCAGGAAAAAGCAAAAAATTTCAGAATTGCACCGTGCAATGTGGAGATATTACTGTTTGTGCATTTACAATATTCATTGATTTTTGCCATTGAAAAACATGTTTTTCATATACCAGAAATGTTTGAAGCTACTGACTGAATGAAAGGAGCTGGCATCTCACTCTCTTTGAATCTTCTTTATCATGCTAGGATTAGCAGGAAAAAGCAAAAAATTTCAGAATTGCACCTTGCAATGTGGAGATATTACTGTTTGTGCATTTACAATATTCATTGATTTTTGCCATTGAAAAACGTCCAGAAATGTTTGAAGCTACTGACTGAATGAAAGGAGCTGGCATCTCACTCTCTTTGAATCTTCTTTATCATGCTAGGATTAGCAGGAAAAAGCAAAAAATTTCAGAATTGCACCGTGCAATGTGGAGATATTACTGTTTGTGCATTTACAATATTCATTGATTTTTGCCATTGAAAAACATGTTTTTCATATACCAGAAATGTTTGAAGCTACTGACTGAATGAAAGGAGCTGGCATCTCACTCTCTTTGAATCTTCTTTATCATGCTAGGATTAGCAGGAAAAAGCTAAAAATTTCAGAATTGCACCTTGCAATGTGGAGATATTACTGTTTGTGCATTTACAATATTCATTGATTTTTGCCATTGAAAAACGTCCAGAAATGTTTGAAGCTACTGACTGAATGAAAGGAGCTGGCATCTCACTCTCTTTGAATCTTCTTTATCATGCTAGGATTAACAGGAAAAAGCTAAAAATTTCAGAATTGCACCGTGCAATGTGGAGATATTACTGTTTGTGCATTTACAATATTCATTGATTTTTGCCATTGAAAAACATGTTTTTCATATACCAGAAATGTTTGAAGCTACTGACTGAATGAAAGGAGCTGGCATCTCACTCTCTTTGAATCTTCTTTATCATGCTAGGATTAACAGGAAAAAGCTAAAAATTTCAGAATTGCACCTTGCAATGTGGAGATATTACTGTTTGTGCATTTACAATATTCATTGATTTTTGCCATTGAAAAACATGTTTTTCATATACCAGAAATGTTTGAAGCTACTGACTGAATGAAAGGAGCTGGCATCTCACTCTCTTTGAATCTTCTTTATCATGCTAGGATTAGCAGGAAAAAGCAAAAAATTTCAGAATTGCACCGTGCAATGTGGAGATATTACTGTTTGTGCATTTACAATATTCATTGATTTTTGCCATTGAAAAACATGTTTTTCATATACCAGAAATGTTTGAAGCTACTGACTGAATGAAAGGAGCTGGCATCTCACTCTCTTTGAATCTTCTTTATCATGCTAGGATTAGCAGGAAAAAGCAAAAAATTTCAGAATTGCACCTTGCAATGTGGAGATATTACTGTTTGTGCATTTACAATATTCATTGATTTTTGCCATTGAAAAACGTCCAGAAATGTTTGAAGCTACTGACTGAATGAAAGGAGCTGGCATCTCACTCTCTTTGAATCTTCTTTATCATGCTAGGATTAGCAGGAAAAAGCAAAAAATTTCAGAATTGCACCGTGCAATGTGGAGATATTACTGTTTGTGCATTTACAATATTCATTGATTTTTGCCATTGAAAAACATGTTTTTCATATACCAGAAATGGTTGATCTACTGACTGAATGAAAGGAGCTGGCATCTCACTCTCTTTGAATCTTCTTTATCATGCTAGGATTAGCAGGAAAAAGCAAAAAATTTCAGAATTGCACCTTGCAATGTGGAGATATTACTGTTTGTGCAATTAAAATATTCATTGATTTTTGCCATTGAAAAACATGTTTTTCATATACCAGAAATGTTTGAAGCTACTGACTGAATGAAAGGAGCTGGCATCTCACTCTCTTTGAATCTTCTTTATCATGCTAGGATTAGCAGGAAAAAGCAAAAAATTTCAGAATTGCACCGTGCAATGTGGAGATATTACTGTTTGTGCATTTACAATATTCATTGATTTTTGCCATTGAAAAACGTCCAGAAATGTTTGAAGCTACTGACTGAATGAAAGGAGCTGGCATCTCACTCTCTTTGAATCTTCTTTATCATGCTAGGATTAACAGGAAAAAGCTAAAAATTTCAGAATTGCACCGTGCAATGTGGAGATATTACTGTTTGTGCATTTACAATATTCATTGATTTTTGCCATTGAAAAACGTCCAGAAATGTTTGAAGCTACTGACTGAATGAAAGGAGCTGGCATCTCACTCTCTTTGAATCTTCTTTATCATGCTAGGATTAACAGGAAAAAGCTAAAAATTTCAGAATTGCACCTTGCAATGTGGAGATATTACTGTTTGTGCATTTACAATATTCATTGATTTTTGCCATTGAAAAACATGTTTTTCATATACCAGAAATGTTTGAAGCTACTGACTGAATGAAAGGAGCTGGCATCTCACTCTCTTTGAATCTTCTTTATCATGCTAGGATTAGCAGGAAAAAGCAAAAAATTTCAGAATTGCACCGTGCAATGTGGAGATATTACTGTTTGTGCATTTACAATATTCATTGATTTTTGCCATTGAAAAACATGTTTTTCATATACCAGAAATGTTTGAAGCTACTGACTGAATGAAAGGAGCTGGCATCTCACTCTCTTTGAATCTTCTTTATCATGCTAGGATTAACAGGAAAAAGCAAAAAATTTCAGAATTGCACCTTGCAATGTGGAGATATTACTGTTTGTGCATTTACAATATTCATTGATTTTTGCCATTGAAAAACATGTTTTTCATATACCAGAAATGTTTGAAGCTACTGACTGAATGAAAGGAGCTGGCATCTCACTCTCTTTGAATCTTCTTTATCATGCTAGGATTAGCAGGAAAAAGCAAAAAATTTCAGAATTGCACCGTGCAATGTGGAGATATTACTGTTTGTGCATTTACAATATTCATTGATTTTTGCCATTGAAAAACATGTTTTTCATATACCAGAAATGTTTGAAGCTACTGACTGAATGAAAGGAGCTGGCATCTCACTCTCTTTGAATCTTCTTTATCATGCTAGGAATAACAGGAAAAAGCTAAAAATTTCAGAATTGCACCTTGCAATGTGGAGATATTACTGTTTGTGCATTTACAATATTCATTGATTTTTGCCATTGAAAAACATGTTTTTCATATACCAGAAATGTTTGAAGCTACTGACTGAATGAAAGGAGCTGGCATCTCACTCTCTTTGAATCTTCTTTATCATGCTAGGATTAACAGGAAAAAGAAAAAATTTCAGAATTGCACCTTGCAATGTGGAGATATTACTGTTTGTGCATTTACAATATTCATTGATTTTTGCCATTGAAAAACATGTTTTTCATATACCAGAAATGTTTGAAGCTACTGACTGAATGAAAGGAGCTGGCATCTCACTCTCTTTGAATCTTCTTTATCATGCTAGGATTAGCAGGAAAAAGCAAAAAATTTCAGAATTGCACCGTGCAATGTGGAGATATTACTGTTTGTGCATTTACAATATTCATTGATTTTTGCCATTGAAAAACGTCCAGAAATGTTTGAAGCTACTGACTGAATGAAAGGAGCTGGCATCTCACTCTCTTTGAATCTTCTTTATCATGCTAGGATTAACAGGAAAAAGCTAAAAATTTCAGAATTGCACCTTGCAATGTGGAGATATTACTGTTTGTGCATTTACAATATTCATTGATTTTTGCCATTGAAAAACATGTTTTTCATATACCAGAAATGTTTGAAGCTACTGACTGAATGAAAGGAGCTGGCATCTCACTCTCTTTGAATCTTCTTTATCATGCTAGGATTAGCAGGAAAAAGCAAAAAATTTCAGAATTGCACCGTGCAATGTGGAGATATTACTGTTTGTGCATTTACAATATTCATTGATTTTTGCCATTGAAAAACATGTTTTTCATATACCAGAAATGTTTGAAGCTACTGACTGAATGAAAGGAGCTGGCATCTCACTCTCTTTGAATCTTCTTTATCATGCTAGGATTAGCAGGAAAAAGCTAAAAATTTCAGAATTGCACCTTGCAATGTGGAGATATTACTGTTTGTGCATTTACAATATTCATTGATTTTTGCCATTGAAAAACATGTTTTTCATATACCAGAAATGTTTGAAGCTACTGACTGAATGAAAGGAGCTGGCATCTCACTCTCTTTGAATCTTCTTTATCATGCTAGGATTAGCAGGAAAAAGCAAAAAATTTCAGAATTGCACCTTGCAATGTGGAGATATTACTGTTTGTGCATTTACAATATTCATTGATTTTTGCCATTGAAAAACATGTTTTTCATATACCAGAAATGTTTGAAGCTACTGACTGAATGAAAGGAGCTGGCATCTCACTCTCTTTGAATCTTCTTTATCATGCTAGGATTAACAGGAAAAAGCTAAAAATTTCAGAATTGCACCTTGCAATGTGGAGATATTACTGTTTGTGCATTTACAATATTCATTGATTTTTGCCATTGAAAAACGTCCAGAAATGTTTGAAGCTACTGACTGAATGAAAGGAGCTGGCATCTCACTCTCTTTGAATCTTCTTTATCATGCTAGGATTAACAGGAAAAAGCTAAAAATTTCAGAATTGCACCGTGCAATGTGGAGATATTACTGTTTGTGCATTTACAATATTCATTGATTTTTGCCATTGAAAAACGTCCAGAAATGTTTGAAGCTACTGACTGAATGAAAGGAGCTGGCATCTCACTCTCTTTGAATCTTCTTTATCATGCTAGGATTAGCAGGAAAAAGCTAAAAATTTCAGAATTGCACCTTGCAATGTGGAGATATTACTGTTTGTGCATTTACAATATTCATTGATTTTTGCCATTGAAAAACATGTTTTTCATATACCAGAAATGTTTGAAGCTACTGACTGAATGAAAGGAGCTGGCATCTCACTCTCTTTGAATCTTCTTTATCATGCTAGGATTAGCAGGAAAAAGCAAAAAATTTCAGAATTGCACCGTGCAATGTGGAGATATTACTGTTTGTGCATTTACAATATTCATTGATTTTTGCCATTGAAAAACGTCCAGAAATGTTTGAAGCTACTGACTGAATGAAAGGAGCTGGCATCTCACTCTCTTTGAATCTTCTTTATCATGCTAGGATTAACAGGAAAAAGCTAAAAATTTCAGAATTGCACCATGCAATGTGGAGATATTACTGTTTGTGCATTTACAATATTCATTGATTTTTGCCATTGAAAAACATGTTTTTCATATACCAGAAATGTTTGAAGCTACTGACTGAATGAAAGGAGCTGGCATCTCACTCTCTTTGAATCTTCTTTATCATGCTAGGATTAGCAGGAAAAAGCAAAAAATTTCAGAATTGCACCGTGCAATGTGGAGATATTACTGTTTGTGCATTTACAATATTCATTGATTTTTGCCATTGAAAAACGTCCAGAAATGTTTGAAGCTACTGACTGAATGAAAGGAGCTGGCATCTCACTCTCTTTGAATCTTCTTTATCATGCTAGGATTAACAGGAAAAAGCTAAAAATTTCAGAATTGCACCGTGCAATGTGGAGATATTACTGTTTGTGCATTTACAATATTCATTTATTTTTGCCATTGAAAAACATGTTTTTCCTATACCAGAAATGTTTGAAGCTACTGACTGAATGAAAGGAGCTGGCATCTCACTCTCTTTGAATCTTCTTTATCATGCTAGGATTAACAGGAAAAAGCTAAAAATTTCAGAATTGCACCGTGCAATGTGGAGATATTACTGTTTGTGCATTTACAATATTCATTGATTTTTGCCATTGAAAAACATGTTTTTCATATACCAGAAATGTTTGAAGCTACTGACTGAATGAAAGGAGCTGGCATCTCACTCTCTTTGAATCTTCTTTATCATGCTAGGATTAGCAGGAAAAAGCAAAAAATTTCAGAATTGCACCGTGCAATGTGGAGATATTACTGTTTGTGCATTTACAATATTCATTGATTTTTGCCATTGAAAAACGTCCAGAAATGTTTGAAGCTACTGACTGAATGAAAGGAGCTGGCATCTCACTCTCTTTGAATCTTCTTTATCATGCTAGGATTAGCAGGAAAAAGCTAAAAATTTCAGAATTGCACCTTGCAATGTGGAGATATTACTGTTTGTGCATTTACAATATTCATTGATTTTTGCCATTGAAAAACATGTTTTTCATATACCAGAAATGTTTGAAGCTACTGACTGAATGAAAGGAGCTGGCATCTCACTCTCTTTGAATCTTCTTTATCATGCTAGGATTAGCAGGAAAAAGCAAAAAATTTCAGAATTGCACCGTGCAATGTGGAGATATTACTGTTTGTGCATTTACAATATTCATTGATTTTTGCCATTGAAAAACGTCCAGAAATGTTTGAAGCTACTGACTGAATGAAAGGAGCTGGCATCTCACTCTCTTTGAATCTTCTTTATCATGCTAGGATTAGCAGGAAAAAGCAAAAAATTTCAGAATTGCACCTTGCAATGTGGAGATATTACTGTTTGTGCATTTACAATATTCATTGATTTTTGCCATTGAAAAACGTCCAGAAATGTTTGAAGCTACTGACTGAATGAAAGGAGCTGGCATCTCACTCTCTTTGAATCTTCTTTATCATGCTAGGATTAGCAGGAAAAAGCAAAAAATTTCAGAATTGCACCTTGCAATGTGGAGATATTACTGTTTGTGCATTTACAATATTCATTGATTTTTGCCATTGAAAAACGTCCAGAAATGTTTGAAGCTACTGACTGAATGAAAGGAGCTGGCATCTCACTCTCTTTGAATCTTCTTTATCATGCTAGGATTAACAGGAAAAAGCAAAAAATTTCAGAATTGCACCTTGCAATGTGGAGATATTACTGTTTGTGCATTTACAATATTCATTGATTTTTGCCATTGAAAAACATGTTTTTCATATACCAGAAATGTTTGAAGCTACTGACTGAATGAAAGGAGCTGGCATCTCACTCTCTTTGAATCTTCTTTATCATGCTAGGATTAGCAGGAAAAAGCAAAAAATTTCAGAATTGCACCTTGCAATGTGGAGATATTACTGTTTGTGCATTTACAATATTCATTGATTTTTGCCATTGAAAAACATGTTTTTCATATACCAGAAATGTTTGAAGCTACTGACTGAATGAAAGGAGCTGGCATCTCACTCTCTTTGAATCTTCTTTATCATGCTAGGATTAGCAGGAAAAAGCAAAAAATTTCAGAATTGCACCTTGCAATGTGGAGATATTACTGTTTGTGCATTTACAATATTCATTGATTTTTGCCATTGAAAAACATGTTTTTCATATACCAGAAATGTTTGAAGCTACTGACTGAATGAAAGGAGCTGGCATCTCACTCTCTTTGAATCTTCTTTATCATGCTAGGATTAACAGGAAAAAGCTAAAAATTTCAGAATTGCACCGTGCAATGTGGAGATATTACTGTTTGTGCATTTACAATATTCATTGATTTTTGCCATTGAAAAACGTCCAGAAATGTTTGAAGCTACTGACTGAATGAAAGGAGCTGGCATCTCACTCTCTTTGAATCTTCTTTATCATGCTAGGATTAACAGGAAAAAGCAAAAAATTTCAGAATTGCACCTTGCAATGTGGAGATATTACTGTTTGTGCATTTACAATACTCATTGATTTTTGCCATTGAAAAACATGTTTTTCATATACCAGAAATGTTTGAAGCTACTGACTGAATGAAAGGAGCTGGCATCTCACTCTCTTTGAATCTTCTTTATCATGCTAGGATTAACAGGAAAAAGCTAAAAATTTCAGAATTGCACCGTGCAATGTGGAGATATTACTGTTTGTGCATTTACAATATTCATTGATTTTTGCCATTGAAAAACGTCCAGAAATGTTTGAAGCTACTGACTGAATGAAAGGAGCTGGCATCTCACTCTCTTTGAATCTTCTTTATCATGCTAGGATTAACAGGAAAAAGCAAAAAATTTCAGAATTGCACCGTGCAATGTGGAGATATTACTGTTTGTGCATTTACAATATTCATTGATTTTTGCCATTGAAAAACATGTTTTTCATATACCAGAAATGTTTGAAGCTACTGACTGAATGAAAGGAGCTGGCATCTCACTCTCTTTGAATTTTCTTTATCATGCTAGGATTAACAGGAAAAAGCTAAAAATTTCAGAATTGCACTGTGCAATGTGGAGATATTACTGTTTGTGCATTTACAATATTCATTGATTTTTGCCATTGAAAAACATGTTTTTCATATACCAGAAATGTTTGAAGCTACTGACTGAATGAAAGGAGCTGGCATCTCACTCTCTTTGAATCTTCTTTATCATGCTAGGATTAACAGGAAAAAGCAAAAAATTTCAGAATAGCACCTTGCAATGTGGAGATATTACTGTTTGTGCATTTACAATATTCATTGATTTTTGCCATTGAAAAACATGTTTTTGATATACCAGAAATGTTTGAAGCTACTGACTGAATGAAAGGAGCTGGCATCTCACTCTCTTTGAATCTTCTTTATCATGCTAGGATTAACAGGAAAAAGCAAAAAATTTCAGAATTGCACCTTGCAATGTGGAGATATTACTGTTTGTGCATTTACAATATTCATTGATTTTTGCCATTGAAAAACATGTTTTTCATATACCAGAAATGTTTGAAGCTACTGACTGAATGAAAGGAGCTGGCATCTCACTCTCTTTGAATCTTCTTTATCATGCTAGGATTAACAGGAAAAAGCTAAAAATTTCAGAATTGCACCGTGCAATGTGGAGATATTACTGTTTGTGCATTTACAATATTCATTGATTTTTGCCATTGAAAAACGTCCAGAAATGTTTGAAGCTACTGACTGAATGAAAGGAGCTGGCATCTCACTCTCTTTGAATCTTCTTTATCATGCTAGGATTAACAGGAAAAAGCAAAAAATTTCAGAATTGCACCTTGCAATGTGGAGATATTACTGTTTGTGCATTTACAATATTCATTGATTTTTGCCATTGAAAAACATGTTTTTCATATACCAGAAATGTTTGAAGCTACTGACTGAATGAAAGGAGCTGGCATCTCACTCTCTTTGAATCTTCTTTATCATGCTAGGATTAGCAGGAAAAAGCTAAAAATTTCAGAATTGCACCGTGCAATGTGGAGATATTACTGTTTGTGCATTTACAATATTCATTGATTTTTGCCATTGAAAAACATGTTTTTCATATACCAGAAATGTTTGAAGCTACTGACTGAATGAAAGGAGCTGGCATCTCACTCTCTTTGAATCTTCTTTATCATGCTAGGATTAACAGGAAAAAGCAAAAAATTTCAGAATTGCACCGTGCAATGTGGAGATATTACTGTTTGTGCATTTACAATATTCATTGATTTTTGCCATTGAAAAACGTCCAGAAATGTTTGAAGCTACTGACTGAATGAAAGGAGCTGGCATCTCACTCTCTTTGAATCTTCTTTATCATGCTAGGATTAACAGGAAAAAGCAAAAAATTTCAGAATTGCACCGTGCAATGTGGAGATATTACTGTTTGTGCATTTACAATATTCATTGATTTTTGCCATTGAAAAACATGTTTTTCATATACCAGAAATGTTTGAAGCTACTGACTGAATGAAAGGAGCTGGCATCTCACTCTCTTTGAATCTTCTTTATCATGCTAGGATTAGCAGGAAAAAGCAAAAAATTTCAGAATTGCACCGTGCAATGTGGAGATATTACTGTTTGTGCATTTACAATATTCATTGATTTTTGCCATTGAAAAACGTCCAGAAATGTTTGAAGCTACTGACTGAATGAAAGGAGCTGGCATCTCACTCTCTTTGAATCTTCTTTATCATGCTAGGATTAGCAGGAAAAAGCTAAAAATTTCAGAATTGCACCTTGCAATGTGGAGATATTACTGTTTGTGCATTTACAATATTCATTGATTTTTGCCATTGAAAAACATGTTTTTCATATACCAGAAATGTTTGAAGCTACTGACTGAATGAAAGGAGCTGTCATCTCACTCTCTTTGAATCTTCTTTATCATGCTAGGATTAACAGGAAAAAGCTAAAAATTTCAGAATTGCACCGTGCAATGTGGAGATATTACTGTTTGTGCATTTACAATATTCATTGATTTTTGCCATTGAAAAACGTCCAGAAATGTTTGAAGCTACTGACTGAATGAAAGGAGCTGGCATCTCACTCTCTTTGAATCTTCTTTATCATGTTAGGATTAACAGGAAAAAGCAAAAAATTTCAGAATTGCACCGTGCAATGTGGAGATATTACTGTTTGTGCATTTACAATATTCATTGATTTTTGCCATTGAAAAACATGTTTTTCATATACCAGAAATGTTTGAAGCTACTGACTGAATGAAAGGAGCTGGCATCTCACTCTCTTTGAATCTTCTTTATCATGCTAGGATTAACAGGAAAAAGCTAAAAATTTCAGAATTGCACTGTGCAATGTGGAGATATTACTGTTTGTGCATTTACAATATTCATTGATTTTTGCCATTGAAAAACATGTTTTTCATATACCAGAAATGTTTGAAGCTACTGACTGAATGAAAGGAGCTGGCATCTCACTCTCTTTGAATCTTCTTTATCATGCTAGGATTAACAGGAAAAAGCAAAAAATTTCAGAATAGCACCTTGCAATGTGGAGATATTACTGTTTGTGCATTTACAATATTCATTGATTTTTGCCATTGAAAAACATGTTTTTGATATACCAGAAATGTTTGAAGCTACTGACTGAATGAAAGGAGCTGGCATCTCACTCTCTTTGAATCTTCTTTATCATGCTAGGATTAACAGGAAAAAGCTAAAAATTTCAGAATTGCACCGTGCAATGTGGAGATATTACTGTTTGTGCATTTACAATATTCATTGATTTTTGCCATTGAAAAACGTCCAGAAATGTTTGAAGCTACTGACTGAATGAAAGGAGCTGGCATCTCACTCTCTTTGAATCTTCTTTATCATGCTAGGATTAACAGGAAAAAGCAAAAAATTTCAGAATTGCACCTTGCAATGTGGAGATATTACTGTTTGTGCATTTACAATATTCATTGATTTTTGCCATTGAAAAACATGTTTTTCATATACCAGAAATGTTTGAAGCTACTGACTGAATGAAAGGAGCTGGCATCTCACTCTCTTTGAATCTTCTTTATCATGCTAGGATTAACAGGAAAAAGCTAAAAATTTCAGAATTGCACCGTGCAATGTGGAGATATTACTGTTTGTGCATTTACAATATTCATTGATTTTTGCCATTGAAAAACGTCCAGAAATGTTTGAAGCTACTGACTGAATGAAAGGAGCTGGCATCTCACTCTCTTTGAATCTTCTTTATCATGCTAGGATTAACAGGAAAAAGCAAAAAATTTCAGAATTGCACCTTGCAATGTGGAGATATTACTGTTTGTGCATTTACAATATTCATTGATTTTTGCCATTGAAAAACATGTTTTTCATATACCAGAAATGTTTGAAGCTACTGACTGAATGAAAGGAGCTGGCATCTCACTCTCTTTGAATCTTCTTTATCATGCTAGGATTAGCAGGAAAAAGCTAAAAATTTCAGAATTGCACCGTGCAATGTGGAGATATTACTGTTTGTGCATTTACAATATTCATTGATTTTTGCCATTGAAAAACATGTTTTTCATATACCAGAAATGTTTGAAGCTACTGACTGAATGAAAGGAGCTGGCATCTCACTCTCTTTGAATCTTCTTTATCATGCTAGGATTAACAGGAAAAAGCAAAAAATTTCAGAATTGCACCGTGCAATGTGGAGATATTACTGTTTGTGCATTTACAATATTCATTGATTTTTGCCATTGAAAAACGTCCAGAAATGTTTGAAGCTACTGACTGAATGAAAGGAGCTGGCATCTCACTCTCTTTGAATCTTCTTTATCATGCTAGGATTAACAGGAAAAAGCAAAAAATTTCAGAATTGCACCGTGCAATGTGGAGATATTACTGTTTGTGCATTTACAATATTCATTGATTTTTGCCATTGAAAAACATGTTTTTCATATACCAGAAATGTTTGAAGCTACTGACTGAATGAAAGGAGCTGGCATCTCACTCTCTTTGAATCTTCTTTATCATGCTAGGATTAGCAGGAAAAAGCAAAAAATTTCAGAATTGCACCGTGCAATGTGGAGATATTACTGTTTGTGCATTTACAATATTCATTGATTTTTGCCATTGAAAAACGTCCAGAAATGTTTGAAGCTACTGACTGAATGAAAGGAGCTGGCATCTCACTCTCTTTGAATCTTCTTTATCATGCTAGGATTAGCAGGAAAAAGCTAAAAATTTCAGAATTGCACCTTGCAATGTGGAGATATTACTGTTTGTGCATTTACAATATTCATTGATTTTTGCCATTGAAAAACATGTTTTTCATATACCAGAAATGTTTGAAGCTACTGACTGAATGAAAGGAGCTGGCATCTCACTCTCTTTGAATCTTCTTTATCATGCTAGGATTAGCAGGAAAAAGCAAAAAATTTCAGAATTGCACCGTGCAATGTGGAGATATTACTGTTTGTGCATTTACAATATTCATTGATTTTTGCCATTGAAAAACGTCCAGAAATGTTTGAAGCTACTGACTGAATGAAAGGAGCTGGCATCTCACTCTCTTTGAATCTTCTTTATCATGCTAGGATTAGCAGGAAAAAGCAAAAAATTTCAGAATTGCACCTTGCAATGTGGAGATATTACTGTTTGTGCATTTACAATATTCATTGATTTTTGCCATTGAAAAACGTCCAGAAATGTTTGAAGCTACTGACTGAATGAAAGGAGCTGGAATCTCACTCTCTTTGAATCTTCTTTATCATGCTAGGATTAGCAGGAAAAAGCAAAAAATTTCAGAATTGCACCTTGCAATGTGGAGATATTACTGTTTGTGCATTTACAATATTCATTGATTTTTGCCATTGAAAAACGTCCAGAAATGTTTGAAGCTACTGACTGAATGAAAGGAGCTGGCATCTCACTCTCTTTGAATCTTCTTTATCATGCTAGGATTAACAGGAAAAAGCAAAAAATTTCAGAATTGCACCTTGCAATGTGGAGATATTACTGTTTGTGCATTTACAATATTCATTGATTTTTGCCATTGAAAAACATGTTTTTCATATACCAGAAATGTTTGAAGCTACTGACTGAATGAAAGGAGCTGGCATCTCACTCTCTTTGAATCTTCTTTATCATGCTAGGATTAGCAGGAAAAAGCAAAAAATTTCAGAATTGCACCTTGCAATGTGGAGATATTACTGTTTGTGCATTTACAATATTCATTGATTTTTGCCATTGAAAAACATGTTTTTCATATACCAGAAATGTTTGAAGCTACTGACTGAATGAAAGGAGCTGGCATCTCACTCTCTTTGAATCTTCTTTATCATGCTAGGATTAGCAGGAAAAAGCAAAAAATTTCAGAATTGCACTTTGCAATGTGGAGATATTACTGTTTGTGCATTTACAATATTCATTGATTTTTGCCATTGAAAAACATGTTTTTCATATACCAGAAATGTTTGAAGCTACTGACTGAATGAAAGGAGCTGGCATCTCACTCTCTTTGAATCTTCTTTATCATGCTAGGATTAACAGGAAAAAGCTAAAAATTTCAGAATTGCACCGTGCAATGTGGAGATATTACTGTTTGTGCATTTACAATATTCATTGATTTTTGCCATTGAAAAACGTCCAGAAATGTTTGAAGCTACTGACTGAATGAAAGGAGCTGGCATCTCACTCTCTTTGAATCTTCTTTATCATGCTAGGATTAACAGGAAAAAGCAAAAAATTTCAGAATTGCACCTTGCAATGTGGAGATATTACTGTTTGTGCATTTACAATATTCATTGATTTTTGCCATTGAAAAACATGTTTTTCATATACCAGAAATGTTTGAAGCTACTGACTGAATGAAAGGAGCTGGCATCTCACTCTCTTTGAATCTTCTTTATCATGCTAGGATTAACAGGAAAAAGCAAAAAATTTCAGAATTGCACCGTGCAATGTGGAGATATTACTGTTTGTGCATTTACAATATTCATTGATTTTTGCCATTGAAAAACATGTTTTTCATATACCAGAAATGTTTGAAGCTACTGACTGAATGAAAGGAGCTGGCATCTCACTCTCTTTGAATTTTCTTTATCATGCTAGGATTAACAGGAAAAAGCTAAAAATTTCAGAATTGCACTGTGCAATGTGGAGATATTACTGTTTGTGCATTTACAATATTCATTGATTTTTGCCATTGAAAAACATGTTTTTCATATACCAGAAATGTTTGAAGCTACTGACTGAATGAAAGGAGCTGGCATCTCACTCTCTTTGAATCTTCTTTATCATGCTAGGATTAACAGGAAAAAGCAAAAAATTTCAGAATAGCACCTTGCAATGTGGAGATATTACTGTTTGTGCATTTACAATATTCATTGATTTTTGCCATTGAAAAACATGTTTTTGATATACCAGAAATGTTTGAAGCTACTGACTGAATGAAAGGAGCTGGCATCTCACTCTCTTTGAATCTTCTTTATCATGCTAGGATTAACAGGAAAAAGCAAAAAATTTCAGAATTGCACCTTGCAATGTGGAGATATTACTGTTTGTGCATTTACAATATTCATTGATTTTTGCCATTGAAAAACATGTTTTTCATATACCAGAAATGTTTGAAGCTACTGACTGAATGAAAGGAGCTGGCATCTCACTCTCTTTGAATCTTCTTTATCATGCTAGGATTAACAGGAAAAAGCTAAAAATTTCAGAATTGCACCGTGCAATGTGGAGATATTACTGTTTGTGCATTTACAATATTCATTGATTTTTGCCATTGAAAAACGTCCAGAAATGTTTGAAGCTACTGACTGAATGAAAGGAGCTGGCATCTCACTCTCTTTGAATCTTCTTTATCATGCTAGGATTAACAGGAAAAAGCAAAAAATTTCAGAATTGCACCTTGCAATGTGGAGATATTACTGTTTGTGCATTTACAATATTCATTGATTTTTGCCATTGAAAAACATGTTTTTCATATACCAGAAATGTTTGAAGCTACTGACTGAATGAAAGGAGCTGGCATCTCACTCTCTTTGAATCTTCTTTATCATGCTAGGATTAGCAGGAAAAAGCTAAAAATTTCAGAATTGCACCGTGCAATGTGGAGATATTACTGTTTGTGCATTTACAATATTCATTGATTTTTGCCATTGAAAAACATGTTTTTCATATACCAGAAATGTTTGAAGCTACTGACTGAATGAAAGGAGCTGGCATCTCACTCTCTTTGAATCTTCTTTATCATGCTAGGATTAACAGGAAAAAGCAAAAAATTTCAGAATTGCACCGTGCAATGTGGAGATATTACTGTTTGTGCATTTACAATATTCATTGATTTTTGCCATTGAAAAACGTCCAGAAATGTTTGAAGCTACTGACTGAATGAAAGGAGCTGGCATCTCACTCTCTTTGAATCTTCTTTATCATGCTAGGATTAACAGGAAAAAGCAAAAAATTTCAGAATTGCACCGTGCAATGTGGAGATATTACTGTTTGTGCATTTACAATATTCATTGATTTTTGCCATTGAAAAACATGTTTTTCATATACCAGAAATGTTTGAAGCTACTGACTGAATGAAAGGAGCTGGCATCTCACTCTCTTTGAATCTTCTTTATCATGCTAGGATTAGCAGGAAAAAGCAAAAAATTTCAGAATTGCACCGTGCAATGTGGAGATATTACTGTTTGTGCATTTACAATATTCATTGATTTTTGCCATTGAAAAACGTCCAGAAATGTTTGAAGCTACTGACTGAAT
The DNA here is from genome assembly GCF_046119375.1 of Phyllobates terribilis. Classification (NCBI taxonomy): domain Eukaryota; kingdom Metazoa; phylum Chordata; class Amphibia; order Anura; family Dendrobatidae; genus Phyllobates; species Phyllobates terribilis. The sequence continues at coordinate 119,046 of NW_027364779.1, forward strand.
GAAAGGAGCTGGCATCTCACTCTCTTTGAATCTTCTTTATCATGCTAGGATTAGCAGGAAAAAGCTAAAAATTTCAGAATTGCACCTTGCAATGTGGAGATATTACTGTTTGTGCATTTACAATATTCATTGATTTTTGCCATTGAAAAACATGTTTTTCATATACCAGAAATGTTTGAAGCTACTGACTGAATGAAAGGAGCTGTCATCTCACTCTCTTTGAATCTTCTTTATCATGCTAGGATTAACAGGAAAAAGCTAAAAATTTCAGAATTGCACCGTGCAATGTGGAGATATTACTGTTTGTGCATTTACAATATTCATTGATTTTTGCCATTGAAAAACGTCCAGAAATGTTTGAAGCTACTGACTGAATGAAAGGAGCTGGCATCTCACTCTCTTTGAATCTTCTTTATCATGTTAGGATTAACAGGAAAAAGCAAAAAATTTCAGAATTGCACCGTGCAATGTGGAGATATTACTGTTTGTGCATTTACAATATTCATTGATTTTTGCCATTGAAAAACATGTTTTTCATATACCAGAAATGTTTGAAGCTACTGACTGAATGAAAGGAGCTGGCATCTCACTCTCTTTGAATCTTCTTTATCATGCTAGGATTAACAGGAAAAAGCTAAAAATTTCAGAATTGCACTGTGCAATGTGGAGATATTACTGTTTGTGCATTTACAATATTCATTGATTTTTGCCATTGAAAAACATGTTTTTCATATACCAGAAATGTTTGAAGCTACTGACTGAATGAAAGGAGCTGGCATCTCACTCTCTTTGAATCTTCTTTATCATGCTAGGATTAACAGGAAAAAGCAAAAAATTTCAGAATAGCACCTTGCAATGTGGAGATATTACTGTTTGTGCATTTACAATATTCATTGATTTTTGCCATTGAAAAACATGTTTTTGATATACCAGAAATGTTTGAAGCTACTGACTGAATGAAAGGAGCTGGCATCTCACTCTCTTTGAATCTTCTTTATCATGCTAGGATTAACAGGAAAAAGCTAAAAATTTCAGAATTGCACCGTGCAATGTGGAGATATTACTGTTTGTGCATTTACAATATTCATTGATTTTTGCCATTGAAAAACGTCCAGAAATGTTTGAAGCTACTGACTGAATGAAAGGAGCTGGCATCTCACTCTCTTTGAATCTTCTTTATCATGCTAGGATTAACAGGAAAAAGCAAAAAATTTCAGAATTGCACCTTGCAATGTGGAGATATTACTGTTTGTGCATTTACAATATTCATTGATTTTTGCCATTGAAAAACATGTTTTTCATATACCAGAAATGTTTGAAGCTACTGACTGAATGAAAGGAGCTGGCATCTCACTCTCTTTGAATCTTCTTTATCATGCTAGGATTAACAGGAAAAAGCTAAAAATTTCAGAATTGCACCGTGCAATGTGGAGATATTACTGTTTGTGCATTTACAATATTCATTGATTTTTGCCATTGAAAAACGTCCAGAAATGTTTGAAGCTACTGACTGAATGAAAGGAGCTGGCATCTCACTCTCTTTGAATCTTCTTTATCATGCTAGGATTAACAGGAAAAAGCAAAAAATTTCAGAATTGCACCTTGCAATGTGGAGATATTACTGTTTGTGCATTTACAATATTCATTGATTTTTGCCATTGAAAAACATGTTTTTCATATACCAGAAATGTTTGAAGCTACTGACTGAATGAAAGGAGCTGGCATCTCACTCTCTTTGAATCTTCTTTATCATGCTAGGATTAGCAGGAAAAAGCTAAAAATTTCAGAATTGCACCGTGCAATGTGGAGATATTACTGTTTGTGCATTTACAATATTCATTGATTTTTGCCATTGAAAAACATGTTTTTCATATACCAGAAATGTTTGAAGCTACTGACTGAATGAAAGGAGCTGGCATCTCACTCTCTTTGAATCTTCTTTATCATGCTAGGATTAACAGGAAAAAGCAAAAAATTTCAGAATTGCACCGTGCAATGTGGAGATATTACTGTTTGTGCATTTACAATATTCATTGATTTTTGCCATTGAAAAACGTCCAGAAATGTTTGAAGCTACTGACTGAATGAAAGGAGCTGGCATCTCACTCTCTTTGAATCTTCTTTATCATGCTAGGATTAACAGGAAAAAGCAAAAAATTTCAGAATTGCACCGTGCAATGTGGAGATATTACTGTTTGTGCATTTACAATATTCATTGATTTTTGCCATTGAAAAACATGTTTTTCATATACCAGAAATGTTTGAAGCTACTGACTGAATGAAAGGAGCTGGCATCTCACTCTCTTTGAATCTTCTTTATCATGCTAGGATTAGCAGGAAAAAGCAAAAAATTTCAGAATTGCACCGTGCAATGTGGAGATATTACTGTTTGTGCATTTACAATATTCATTGATTTTTGCCATTGAAAAACGTCCAGAAATGTTTGAAGCTACTGACTGAATGAAAGGAGCTGGCATCTCACTCTCTTTGAATCTTCTTTATCATGCTAGGATTAGCAGGAAAAAGCTAAAAATTTCAGAATTGCACCTTGCAATGTGGAGATATTACTGTTTGTGCATTTACAATATTCATTGATTTTTGCCATTGAAAAACATGTTTTTCATATACCAGAAATGTTTGAAGCTACTGACTGAATGAAAGGAGCTGGCATCTCACTCTCTTTGAATCTTCTTTATCATGCTAGGATTAGCAGGAAAAAGCAAAAAATTTCAGAATTGCACCGTGCAATGTGGAGATATTACTGTTTGTGCATTTACAATATTCATTGATTTTTGCCATTGAAAAACGTCCAGAAATGTTTGAAGCTACTGACTGAATGAAAGGAGCTGGCATCTCACTCTCTTTGAATCTTCTTTATCATGCTAGGATTAGCAGGAAAAAGCAAAAAATTTCAGAATTGCACCTTGCAATGTGGAGATATTACTGTTTGTGCATTTACAATATTCATTGATTTTTGCCATTGAAAAACGTCCAGAAATGTTTGAAGCTACTGACTGAATGAAAGGAGCTGGAATCTCACTCTCTTTGAATCTTCTTTATCATGCTAGGATTAGCAGGAAAAAGCAAAAAATTTCAGAATTGCACCTTGCAATGTGGAGATATTACTGTTTGTGCATTTACAATATTCATTGATTTTTGCCATTGAAAAACGTCCAGAAATGTTTGAAGCTACTGACTGAATGAAAGGAGCTGGCATCTCACTCTCTTTGAATCTTCTTTATCATGCTAGGATTAACAGGAAAAAGCAAAAAATTTCAGAATTGCACCTTGCAATGTGGAGATATTACTGTTTGTGCATTTACAATATTCATTGATTTTTGCCATTGAAAAACATGTTTTTCATATACCAGAAATGTTTGAAGCTACTGACTGAATGAAAGGAGCTGGCATCTCACTCTCTTTGAATCTTCTTTATCATGCTAGGATTAGCAGGAAAAAGCAAAAAATTTCAGAATTGCACCTTGCAATGTGGAGATATTACTGTTTGTGCATTTACAATATTCATTGATTTTTGCCATTGAAAAACATGTTTTTCATATACCAGAAATGTTTGAAGCTACTGACTGAATGAAAGGAGCTGGCATCTCACTCTCTTTGAATCTTCTTTATCATGCTAGGATTAGCAGGAAAAAGCAAAAAATTTCAGAATTGCACTTTGCAATGTGGAGATATTACTGTTTGTGCATTTACAATATTCATTGATTTTTGCCATTGAAAAACATGTTTTTCATATACCAGAAATGTTTGAAGCTACTGACTGAATGAAAGGAGCTGGCATCTCACTCTCTTTGAATCTTCTTTATCATGCTAGGATTAACAGGAAAAAGCTAAAAATTTCAGAATTGCACCGTGCAATGTGGAGATATTACTGTTTGTGCATTTACAATATTCATTGATTTTTGCCATTGAAAAACGTCCAGAAATGTTTGAAGCTACTGACTGAATGAAAGGAGCTGGCATCTCACTCTCTTTGAATCTTCTTTATCATGCTAGGATTAACAGGAAAAAGCAAAAAATTTCAGAATTGCACCTTGCAATGTGGAGATATTACTGTTTGTGCATTTACAATATTCATTGATTTTTGCCATTGAAAAACATGTTTTTCATATACCAGAAATGTTTGAAGCTACTGACTGAATGAAAGGAGCTGGCATCTCACTCTCTTTGAATCTTCTTTATCATGCTAGGATTAACAGGAAAAAGCTAAAAATTTCAGAATTGCACCGTGCAATGTGGAGATATTACTGTTTGTGCATTTACAATATTCATTGATTTTTGCCATTGAAAAACGTCCATAAATGTCTGAAGCTACTGACTGAATGAAAGGAGCTGGCATCTCACTCTCTTTGAATCTTCTTTATCATGCTAGGATTAACAGGAAAAAGCAAAAAATTTCAGAATTGCACCGTGCAATGTGGAGATATTACTGTTTGTGCATTTACAATATTCATTGATTTTTGCCATTGAAAAACATGTTTTTCATATACCAGAAATGTTTGAAGCTACTGACTGAATGAAAGGAGCTGGCATCTCACTCTCTTTGAATCTTCTTTATCATGCTAGGATTAACAGGAAAAAGCTAAAAATTTCAGAATTGCACTGTGCAATGTGGAGATATTACTGTTTGTGCATTTACAATATTCATTGATTTTTGCCATTGAAAAACATGTTTTTCATATACCAGAAATGTTTGAAGCTACTGACTGAATGAAAGGAGCTGGCATCTCACTCTCTTTGAATCTTCTTTATCATGCTAGGATTAACAGGAAAAAGCAAAAAATTTCAGAATTGCACCTTGCAATGTGGAGATATTACTGTTTGTGCATTTACAATATTCATTGATTTTTGCCATTGAAAAACATGTTTTTCATATACCAGAAATGTTTGAAGCTACTGACTGAATGAAAGGAGCTGGCATCTCACTCTCTTTGAATCTTCTTTATCATGCTAGGATTAACAGGAAAAAGCTAAAAATTTCAGAATTGCACCGTGCAATGTGGAGATATTACTGTTTGTGCATTTACAATATTCATTGATTTTTGCCATTGAAAAACGTCCAGAAATGTTTGAAGCTACTGACTGAATGAAAGGAGCTGGCATCTCACTCTCTTTGAATCTTCTTTATCATGCTAGGATTAACAGGAAAAAGCAAAAAATTTCAGAATTGCACCTTGCAATGTGGAGATATTACTGTTTGTGCATTTACAATATTCATTGATTTTTGCCATTGAAAAACATGTTTTTCATATACCAGAAATGTTTGAAGCTACTGACTGAATGAAAGGAGCTGGCATCTCACTCTCTTTGAATCTTCTTTATCATGCTAGGATTAACAGGAAAAAGCTAAAAATTTCAGAATTGCACCGTGCAATGTGGAGATATTACTGTTTGTGCATTTACAATATTCATTGATTTTTGCCATTGAAAAACGTCCAGAAATGTTTGAAGCTACTGACTGAATGAAAGGAGCTGGCATCTCACTCTCTTTGAATCTTCTTTATCATGCTAGGATTAACAGGAAAAAGCAAAAAATTTCAGAATTGCACCTTGCAATGTGGAGATATTACTGTTTGTGCATTTACAATATTCATTGATTTTTGCCATTGAAAAACATGTTTTTCATATACCAGAAATGTTTGAAGCTACTGACTGAATGAAAGGAGCTGGCATCTCACTCTCTTTGAATCTTCTTTATCATGCTAGGATTAGCAGGAAAAAGCTAAAAATTTCAGAATTGCACCGTGCAATGTGGAGATATTACTGTTTGTGCATTTACAATATTCATTGATTTTTGCCATTGAAAAACATGTTTTTCATATACCAGAAATGTTTGAAGCTACTGACTGAATGAAAGGAGCTTGCATCTCACTCTCTTTGAATCTTCTTTATCATGCTAGGATTAACAGGAAAAAGCAAAAAATTTCAGAATTGCACCGTGCAATGTGGAGATATTACTGTTTGTGCATTTACAATATTCATTGATTTTTGCCATTGAAAAACGTCCAGAAATGTTTGAAGCTACTGACTGAATGAAAGGAGCTGGCATCTCACTCTCTTTGAATCTTCTTTATCATGCTAGGATTAACAGGAAAAAGCAAAAAATTTCAGAATTGCACCGTGCAATGTGGAGATATTACTGTTTGTGCATTTACAATATTCATTGATTTTTGCCATTGAAAAACATGTTTTTCATATACCAGAAATGTTTGAAGCTACTGACTGAATGAAAGGAGCTGGCATCTCACTCTCTTTGAATCTTCTTTATCATGCTAGGATTAACAGGAAAAAGCTAAAAATTTCAGAATTGCACCTTGCAATGTGGAGATATTACTGTTTGTGCATTTACAATATTCATTGATTTTTGCCATTGAAAAACATGTTTTTCATATACCAGAAATGTTTGAAGCTACTGACTGAATGAAAGGAGCTGGCATCTCACTCTCTTTGAATCTTCTTTATCATGCTAGGATTAGCAGGAAAAAGCAAAAAATTTCAGAATTGCACCGTGCAATGTGGAGATATTACTGTTTGTGCATTTACAATATTCATTGATTTTTGCCATTGAAAAACATGTTTTTCATATACCAGAAATGTTTGAAGCTACTGACTGAATGAAAGGAGCTGGCATCTCACTCTCTTTGAATCTTCTTTATCATGCTAGGATTAACAGGAAAAAGCTAAAAATTTCAGAATTGCACCGTGCAATGTGGAGATATTACTGTTTGGGCATTTACAATATTCATTGATTTTTGCCATTGAAAAACGTCCAGAAATGTTTGAAGCTACTGACTGAATGAAAGGAGCTGGCATCTCACTCTCTTTGAATCTTCTTTATCATGCTAGGATTAGCAGGAAAAAGCAAAAAATTTCAGAATTGCACCGTGCAATGTGGAGATATTACTGTTTGTGCATTTACAATATTCATTGATTTTTGCCATTGAAAAACATGTTTTTCATATACCAGAAATGTTTGAAGCTACTGACTGAATGAAAGGAGCTGGCATCTCACTCTCTTTGAATCTTCTTTATCATGCTAGGATTAACAGGAAAAAGCTAAAAATTTCAGAATTGCACCGTGCAATGTGGAGATATTACTGTTTGTGCATTTACAATATTCATTGATTTTTGCCATTGAAAAACGTCCAGAAATGTTTGAAGCTACTGACTGAATGAAAGGAGCTGGCATCTCACTCTCTTTGAATCTTCTTTATCATGCTAGGATTAACAGGAAAAAGCTAAAAATTTCAGAATTGCACCGTGCAATGTGGAGATATTACTGTTTGTGCATTTACAATATTCATTGATTTTTGCCATTGAAAAACATGTTTTTCATATACCAGAAATGTTTGAAGCTACTGACTGAATGAAAGGAGCTGGCATCTCACTCTCTTTGAATCTTCTTTATCATGCTAGGATTTGCAGGAAAAAGCAAAAAATTTCAGAATTGCACCGTGCAATGTGGAGATATTACTGTTTGTGCATTTACAATATTCATTGATTTTTGCCATTGAAAAACATGTTTTTCATATACCAGAAATGTTTGAAGCTACTGACTGAATGAAAGGAGCTGGCATCTCACTCTCTTTGAATCTTCTTTATCATGCTAGGATTAGCAGGAAAAAGCAAAAAATTTCAGAATTGCACCTTGCAATGTGGAGATATTACTGTTTGTGCATTTACAATATTCATTGATTTTTGCCATTGAAAAACATGTTTTTCATATACCAGAAATGTTTGAAGCTACTGACTGAATGAAAGGAGCTGGCATCTCACTCTCTTTGAATCTTCTTTATCATGCTAGGATTAACAGGAAAAAGCTAAAAATTTCAGAATTGCACCGTGCAATGTGGAGATATTACTGTTTGTGCATTTACAATATTCATTGATTTTTGCCATTGAAAAACGTCCAGAAATGTTTGAAGCTACTGACTGAATGAAAGGAGCTGGCATCTCACTCTCTTTGAATCTTCTTTATCATGCTAGGATTAGCAGGAAAAAGCAAAAAATTTCAGAATTGCACCTTGCAATGTGGAGATATTACTGTTTGTGCATTTACAATATTCATTGATTTTTGCCATTGAAAAACATGTTTTTCATATACCAGAAATGTTTGAAGCTACTGACTGAATGAAAGGAGCTGGCATCTCACTCTCTTTGAATCTTCTTTATCATGCTAGGATTAACAGGAAAAAGCAAAAAATTTCAGAATTGCACCGTGCAATGTGGAGATATTACTGTTTGTGCATTTACAATATTCATTGATTTTTGCCATTGAAAAACGTCCAGAAATGTTTGAAGCTACTGACTGAATGAAAGGAGCTGGCATCTCACTCTCTTTGAATCTTCTTTATCATGCTAGGATTAACAGGAAAAAGCTAAAAATTTCAGAATTGCACCGTGCAATGTGGAGATATTACTGTTTGTGCATTTACAATATTCATTGATTTTTGCCATTGAAAAACGTCCAGAAATGTTTGAAGCTACTGACTGAATGAAAGGAGCTGGCATCTCACTCTCTTTGAATCTTCTTTATCATGCTAGGATTAACAGGAAAAAGCAAAAAATTTCAGAATTGCACCTTGCAATGTGGAGATATTACTGTTTGTGCATTTACAATATTCATTGATTTTTGCCATTGAAAAACATGTTTTTCATATACCAGAAATGTTTGAAGCTACTGACTGAATGAAAGGAGCTGGCATCTCACTCTCTTTGAATCTTCTTTATCATGCTAGGATTAACAGGAAAAAGCTAAAAATTTCAGAATTGCACTGTGCAATGTGGAGATATTACTGTTTGTGCATTTACAATATTCATTGATTTTTGCCATTGAAAAACATGTTTTTCATATACCAGAAATGTTTGAAGCTACTGACTGAATGAAAGGAGCTGGCATCTCACTCTCTTTGAATCTTCTTTATCATGCTAGGATTAACAGGAAAAAGCAAAAAATTTCAGAATTGCACCTTGCAATGTGGAGATATTACTGTTTGTGCATTTACAATATTCATTGATTTTTGCCATTGAAAAACATGTTTTTCATATACCAGAAATGTTTGAAGCTACTGACTGAATGAAAGGAGCTGGCATCTCACTCTCTTTGAATCTTCTTTATCATGCTAGGATTAACAGGAAAAAGCTAAAAATTTCAGAATTGCACTGTGCAATGTGGAGATATTACTGTTTGTGCATTTACAATATTCATTGATTTTTGCCATTGAAAAACGTCCAGAAATGTTTGAAGCTACTGACTGAATGAATGGAGCTGGCATCTCACTCTCTTTGAATCTTCTTTATCATGCTAGGATTAACAGGAAAAAGCAAAAAATTTCAGAATTGCACCTTGCAATGTGGAGATATTACTGTTTGTGCATTTACAATATTCATTGATTTTTGCCATTGAAAAACATGTTTTTCATATACCAGAAATGTTTGAAGCTACTGACTGAATGAAAGGAGCTGGCATCTCACTCTCTTTGAATCTTCTTTATCATGCTAGGATTAACAGGAAAAAGCTAAAAATTTCAGAATTGCACCGTGCAATGTGGAGATATTACTGTTTGTGCATTTACAATATTCATTGATTTTTGCCATTGAAAAACGTCCAGAAATGTTTGAAGCTACTGACTGAACGAAAGGAGCTGGCATCTCACTCTCTTTGAATCTTCTTTATCATGCTAGGATTAACAGGAAAAAGCAAAAAATTTCAGAATTGCACCTTGCAATGTGGAGATATTACTGTTTGTGCATTTACAATATTCATTGATTTTTGCCATTGAAAAACATGTTTTTCATATACCAGAAATGTTTGAAGCTACTGACTGAATGAAAGGAGCTGGCATCTCACTCTCTTTGAATCTTCTTTATCATGCTAGGATTAGCAGGAAAAAGCTAAAAATTTCAGAATTGCACCGTGCAATGTGGAGATATTACTGTTTGTGCATTTACAATATTCATTGATTTTTGCCATTGAAAAACATGTTTTTCATATACCAGAAATGTTTGAAGCTACTGACTGAATGAAAGGAGCTTGCATCTCACTCTCTTTGAATCTTCTTTATCATGCTAGGATTAACAGGAAAAAGCAAAAAATTTCAGAATTGCACCGTGCAATGTGGAGATATTACTGTTTGTGCATTTACAATATTCATTGATTTTTGCCATTGAAAAACGTCCAGAAATGTTTGAAGCTACTGACTGAATGAAAGGAGCTGGCATCTCACTCTCTTTGAATCTTCTTTATCATGCTAGGATTAACAGGAAAAAGCAAAAAATTTCAGAATTGCACCGTGCAATGTGGAGATATTACTGTTTGTGCATTTACAATATTCATTGATTTTTGCCATTGAAAAACATGTTTTTCATATACCAGAAATGTTTGAAGCTACTGACTGAATGAAAGGAGCTGGCATCTCACTCTCTTTGAATCTTCTTTATCATGCTAGGATTAACAGGAAAAAGCTAAAAATTTCAGAATTGCACCTTGCAATGTGGAGATATTACTGTTTGTGCATTTACAATATTCATTGATTTTTGCCATTGAAAAACATGTTTTTCATATACCAGAAATGTTTGAAGCTACTGACTGAATGAAAGGAGCTGGCATCTCACTCTCTTTGAATCTTCTTTATCATGCTAGGATTAGCAGGAAAAAGCAAAAAATTTCAGAATTGCACCGTGCAATGTGGAGATATTACTGTTTGTGCATTTACAATATTCATTGATTTTTGCCATTGAAAAACATGTTTTTCATATACCAGAAATGTTTGAAGCTACTGACTGAATGAAAGGAGCTGGCATCTCACTCTCTTTGAATCTTCTTTATCATGCTAGGATTAACAGGAAAAAGCTAAAAATTTCAGAATTGCACCGTGCAATGTGGAGATATTACTGTTTGTGCATTTACAATATTCATTGATTTTTGCCATTGAAAAACGTCCAGAAATGTTTGAAGCTACTGACTGAATGAAAGGAGCTGGCATCTCACTCTCTTTGAATCTTCTTTATCATGCTAGGATTAGCAGGAAAAAGCAAAAAATTTCAGAATTGCACCGTGCAATGTGGAGATATTACTGTTTGTGCATTTACAATATTCATTGATTTTTGCCATTGAAAAACATGTTTTTCATATACCAGAAATGTTTGAAGCTACTGACTGAATGAAAGGAGCTGGCATCTCACTCTCTTTGAATCTTCTTTATCATGCTAGGATTAACAGGAAAAAGCTAAAAATTTCAGAATTGCACCGTGCAATGTGGAGATATTACTGTTTGTGCATTTACAATATTCATTGATTTTTGCCATTGAAAAACGTCCAGAAATGTTTGAAGCTACTGACTGAATGAAAGGAGCTGGCATCTCACTCTCTTTGAATCTTCTTTATCATGCTAGGATTAACAGGAAAAAGCTAAAAATTTCAGAATTGCACCGTGCAATGTGGAGATATTACTGTTTGTGCATTTACAATATTCATTGATTTTTGCCATTGAAAAACATGTTTTTCATATACCAGAAATGTTTGAAGCTACTGACTGAATGAAAGGAGCTGGCATCTCACTCTCTTTGAATCTTCTTTATCATGCTAGGATTAGCAGGAAAAAGCAAAAAATTTCAGAATTGCACCGTGCAATGTGGAGATATTACTGTTTGTGCATTTACAATATTCATTGATTTTTGCCATTGAAAAACATGTTTTTCATATACCAGAAATGTTTGAAGCTACTGACTGAATGAAAGGAGCTGGCATCTCACTCTCTTTGAATCTTCTTTATCATGCTAGGATTAGCAGGAAAAAGCAAAAAATTTCAGAATTGCACCTTGCAATGTGGAGATATTACTGTTTGTGCATTTACAATATTCATTGATTTTTGCCATTGAAAAACATGTTTTTCATATACCAGAAATGTTTGAAGCTACTGACTGAATGAAAGGAGCTGGCATCTCACTCTCTTTGAATCTTCTTTATCATGCTAGGATTAACAGGAAAAAGCTAAAAATTTCAGAATTGCACCGTGCAATGTGGAGATATTACTGTTTGTGCATTTACAATATTCATTGATTTTTGCCATTGAAAAACGTCCAGAAATGTTTGAAGCTACTGACTGAATGAAAGGAGCTGGCATCTCACTCTCTTTGAATCTTCTTTATCATGCTAGGATTAGCAGGAAAAAGCAAAAAATTTCAGAATTGCACCTTGCAATGTGGAGATATTACTGTTTGTGCATTTACAATATTCATTGATTTTTGCCATTGAAAAACATGTTTTTCATATACCAGAAATGTTTGAAGCTACTGACTGAATGAAAGGAGCTGGCATCTCACTCTCTTTGAATCTTCTTTATCATGCTAGGATTAACAGGAAAAAGCAAAAAATTTCAGAATTGCACCTTGCAATGTGGAGATATTACTGTTTGTGCATTTACAATATTCATTGATTTTTGCCATTGAAAAACATGTTTTTCATATACCAGAAATGTTTGAAGCTACTGACTGAATGAAAGGAGCTGGCATCTCACTCTCTTTGAATCTTCTTTATCATGCTAGGATTAGCAGGAAAAAGCAAAAAATTTCAGAATTGCACCTTGCAATGTGGAGATATTACTGTTTGTGCATTTACAATATTCATTGATTTTTGCCATTGAAAAACATGTTTTTCATATACCAGAAATGTTTGAAGCTACTGACTGAATGAAAGGAGCTGGCATCTCACTCTCTTTGAATCTTCTTTATCATGCTAGGATTAACAGGAAAAAGCTAAAAATTTCAGAATTGCACCTTGCAATGTGGAGATATTACTGTTTGTGCATTTACAATATTCATTGATTTTTGCCATTGAAAAACATGTTTTTCATATACCAGAAATGTTTGAAGCTACTGACTGAATGAAAGGAGCTGGCATCTCACTCTCTTTGAATCTTCTTTATCATGCTAGGATTAACAGGAAAAAGCAAAAAATTTCAGAATTGCACCGTGCAATGTGGAGATATTACTGTTTGTGCATTTACAATATTCATTGATTTTTGCCATTGAAAAACGTCCAGAAATGTTTGAAGCTACTGACTGAATGAAAGGAGCTGGCATCTCACTCTCTTTGAATCTTCTTTATCATGCTAGGATTAACAGGAAAAAGCAAAAAATTTCAGAATTGCACCGTGCAATGTGGAGATATTACTGTTTGTGCATTTACAATATTCATTGATTTTTGCCATTGAAAAACATGTTTTTCATATACCAGAAATGTTTGAAGCTACTGACTGAATGAAAGGAGCTGGCATCTCACTCTCTTTGAATCTTCTTTATCATGCTAGGATTAACAGGAAAAAGCTAAAAATTTCAGAATTGCACCTTGCAATGTGGAGATATTACTGTTTGTGCATTTACAATATTCATTGATTTTTGCCATTGAAAAACATGTTTTTCATATACCAGAAATGTTTGAAGCTACTGACTGAATGAAAGGAGCTGGCATCTCACTCTCTTTGAATCTTCTTTATCATGCTAGGATTAGCAGGAAAAAGCAAAAAATTTCAGAATTGCACCGTGCAATGTGGAGATATTACTGTTTGTGCATTTACAATATTCATTGATTTTTGCCATTGAAAAACATGTTTTTCATATACCAGAAATGTTTGAAGCTACTGACTGAATGAAAGGAGCTGGCATCTCACTCTCTTTGAATCTTCTTTATCATGCTAGGATTAACAGGAAAAAGCTAAAAATTTCAGAATTGCACCGTGCAATGTGGAGATATTACTGTTTGTGCATTTACAATATTCATTGATTTTTGCCATTGAAAAACGTCCAGAAATGTTTGAAGCTACTGACTGAATGAAAGGAGCTGGCATCTCACTCTCTTTGAATCTTCTTTATCATGCTAGGATTAGCAGGAAAAAGCAAAAAATTTCAGAATTGCACCGTGCAATGTGGAGATATTACTGTTTGTGCATTTACAATATTCATTGATTTTTGCCATTGAAAAACATGTTTTTCATATACCAGAAATGTTTGAAGCTACTGACTGAATGAAAGGAGCTGGCATCTCACTCTCTTTGAATCTTCTTTATCATGCTAGGATTAACAGGAAAAAGCTAAAAATTTCAGAATTGCACCGTGCAATGTGGAGATATTACTGTTTGTGCATTTACAATATTCATTGATTTTTGCCATTGAAAAACGTCCAGAAATGTTTGAAGCTACTGACTGAATGAAAGGAGCTGGCATCTCACTCTCTTTGAATCTTCTTTATCATGCTAGGATTAACAGGAAAAAGCTAAAAATTTCAGAATTGCACCGTGCAATGTGGAGATATTACTGTTTGTGCATTTACAATATTCATTGATTTTTGCCATTGAAAAACATGTTTTTCATATACCAGAAATGTTTGAAGCTACTGACTGAATGAAAGGAGCTGGCATCTCACTCTCTTTGAATCTTCTTTATCATGCTAGGATTAGCAGGAAAAAGCAAAAAATTTCAGAATTGCACCGTGCAATGTGGAGATATTACTGTTTGTGCATTTACAATATTCATTGATTTTTGCCATTGAAAAACATGTTTTTCATATACCAGAAATGTTTGAAGCTACTGACTGAATGAAAGGAGCTGGCATCTCACTCTCTTTGAATCTTCTTTATCATGCTAGGATTAGCAGGAAAAAGCAAAAAATTTCAGAATTGCAACTTGCAATGTGGAGATATTACTGTTTGTGCATTTACAATATTCATTGATTTTTGCCATTGAAAAACATGTTTTTCATATACCAGAAATGTTTGAAGCTACTGACTGAATGAAAGGAGCTGGCATCTCACTCTCTTTGAATCTTCTTTATCATGCTAGGATTAACAGGAAAAAGCTAAAAATTTCAGAATTGCACCGTGCAATGTGGAGATATTACTGTTTGTGCATTTACAATATTCATTGATTTTTGCCATTGAAAAACGTCCAGAAATGTTTGAAGCTACTGACTGAATGAAAGGAGCTGGCATCTCACTCTCTTTGAATCTTCTTTATCATGCTAGGATTAGCAGGAAAAAGCAAAAAATTTCAGAATTGCACCTTGCAATGTGGAGATATTACTGTTTGTGCATTTACAATATTCATTGATTTTTGCCATTGAAAAACATGTTTTTCATATACCAGAAATGTTTGAAGCTACTGACTGAATGAAAGGAGCTGGCATCTCACTCTCTTTGAATCTTCTTTATCATGCTAGGATTAACAGGAAAAAGCAAAAAATTTCAGAATTGCACCGTGCAATGTGGAGATATTACTGTTTGTGCATTTACAATATTCATTGATTTTTGCCATTGAAAAACGT
This sequence comes from Phyllobates terribilis, assembly GCF_046119375.1. Lineage (NCBI taxonomy): Eukaryota > Metazoa > Chordata > Amphibia > Anura > Dendrobatidae > Phyllobates > Phyllobates terribilis. Next base: position 134,383 of record NW_027364779.1, read on the forward strand.
CCAGAAATGTTTGAAGCTACTGACTGAATGAAAGGAGCTGGCATCTCACTCTCTTTGAATCTTCTTTATCATGCTAGGATTAACAGGAAAAAGCTAAAAATTTCAGAATTGCACCGTGCAATGTGGAGATATTACTGTTTGTGCATTTACAATATTCATTGATTTTTGCCATTGAAAAACATGTTTTTCATATACCAGAAATGTTTGAAGCTACTGACTGAATGAAAGGAGCTGGCATCTCACTCTCTTTGAATCTTCTTTATCATGCTAGGATTAACAGGAAAAAGCTAAAAATTTCAGAATTGCACCTTGCAATGTGGAGATATTACTGTTTGTGCATTTACAATATTCATTGATTTTTGCCATTGAAAAACATGTTTTTCATATACCAGAAATGTTTGAAGCTACTGACTGAATGAAAGGAGCTGGCATCTCACTCTCTTTGAATCTTCTTTATCATGCTAGGATTAACAGGAAAAAGCAAAAAATTTCAGAATTGCACCTTGCAATGTGGAGATATTACTGTTTGTGCATTTACAATATTCATTGATTTTTGCCATTGAAAAACATGTTTTTCATATACCAGAAATGTTTGAAGCTACTGACTGAATGAAAGGAGCTGGCATCTCACTCTCTTTGAATCTTCTTTATCATGCTAGGATTAGCAGGAAAAAGCAAAAAATTTCAGAATTGCACCTTGCAATGTGGAGATATTACTGTTTGTGCATTTACAATATTCATTGATTTTTGCCATTGAAAAACATGTTTTTCATATACCAGAAATGTTTGAAGCTACTGACTGAATGAAAGGAGCTGGCATCTCACTCTCTTTGAATCTTCTTTATCATGCTAGGATTAACAGGAAAAAGCTAAAAATTTCAGAATTGCACCTTGCAATGTGGAGATATTACTGTTTGTGCATTTACAATATTCATTGATTTTTGCCATTGAAAAACATGTTTTTCATATACCAGAAATGTTTGAAGCTACTGACTGAATGAAAGGAGCTGGCATCTCACTCTCTTTGAATCTTCTTTATCATGCTAGGATTAGCAGGAAAAAGCAAAAAATTTCAGAATTGCACCTTGCAATGTGGAGATATTACTGTTTGTGCATTTACAATATTCATTGATTTTTGCCATTGAAAAACATGTTTTTCATATACCATAAATGTTTGAAGCTACTGACTGAATGAAAGGAGCTGGCATCTCACTCTCTTTGAATCTTCTTTATCATGCTAGGATTAACAGGAAAAAGCTAAAAATTTCAGAATTGCACCGTGCAATGTGGAGATATTACTGTTTGTGCATTTACAATATTCATTGATTTTTGCCATTGAAAAACATGTTTTTCATATACCAGAAATGTTTGAAGCTACTGACTGAATGAAAGGAGCTGGCATCTCACTCTCTTTGAATCTTCTTTATCATGCTAGGATTAACAGGAAAAAGCTAAAAATTTCAGAATTGCACCGTGCAATGTGGAGATATTACTGTTTGTGCATTTACAATATTCATTGATTTTTGCCATTGAAAAACATGTTTTTCATATACCAGAAATGTTTGAAGCTACTGACTGAATGAAAGGAGCTGGCATCTCACTCTCTTTGAATCTTCTTTATCATGCTAGGATTAGCAGTAAAAAGCTAAAAATTTCAGAATTGCACCGTGCAATGTGGAGATATTACTGTTTGTGCATTTACAATATTCATTGATTTTTGCCATTGAAAAACATGTTTTTCATATACCAGAAATGTTTGAAGCTACTGACTGAATGAAAGGAGCTGGCATCTCACTCTCTTTGAATCTTCTTTATCATGCTAGGATTAGCAGGAAAAAGCAAAAAATTTCAGAATTGCACCGTGCAATGTGGAGATATTACTGTTTGTGCATTTACAATATTCATTGATTTTTGCCATTGAAAAACATGTTTTTCATATACCAGAAATGTTTGAAGCTACTGACTGAATGAAAGGAGCTGGCATCTCACTCTCTTTGAATCTTCTTTATCATGCTAGGATTAGCAGGAAAAAGCAAAAAATTTCAGAATTGCACCGTGCAATGTGGAGATATTACTGTTTGTGCATTTACAATATTCATTGATTTTTGCCATTGAAAAACATGTTTTTCATATACCAGAAATGTTTGAAGCTACTGACTGAATGAAAGGAGCTGGCATCTCACTCTCTTTGAATCTTCTTTATCATGCTAGGATTAACAGGAAAAAGCTAAAAATTTCAGAATTGCACCGTGCAATGTGGAGATATTACTGTTTGTGCATTTACAATATTCATTGATTTTTGCCATTGAAAAACATGTTTTTCATATACCAGAAATGTTTGAAGCTACTGACTGAATGAAAGGAGCTGGCATCTCACTCTCTTTGAATCTTCTTTATCATGCTAGGATTAACAGGAAAAAGCTAAAAATTTCAGAATTGCACCTTGCAATGTGGAGATATTACTGTTTGTGCATTTACAATATTCATTGATTTTTGCCATTGAAAAACATGTTTTTCATATACCAGAAATGTTTGAAGCTACTGACTGAATGAAAGGAGCTGGCATCTCACTCTCTTTGAATCTTCTTTATCATGCTAGGATTAAAAAGAAAAAGCAAAAAATTTCAGAATTGCACCGTGCAATGTGGAGATATTACTGTTTGTGCATTTACAATATTCATTGATTTTTGCCATTGAAAAACATGTTTTTCATATACCAGAAATGTTTGAAGCTACTGACTGAATGAAAGGAGCTGGCATCTCACTCTCTTTGAATCTTCTTTATCATGCTAGGATTAACAGGAAAAAGCTAAAAATTTCAGAATTGCACCGTGCAATGTGGAGATATTACTGTTTGTGCATTTACAATATTCATTGATTTTTGCCATTGAAAAACATGTTTTTCATATACCAGAAATGTTTGAAGCTACTGACTGAATGAAAGGAGCTGGCATCTCACTCTCTTTGAATCTTCTTTATCATGCTAGGATTAACAGGAAAAAGCAAAAAATTTCAGAATTGCACCTTGCAATGTGGAGATATTACTGTTTGTGCATTTACAATATTCATTGATTTTTGCCATTGAAAAACGTCCAGAAATGTTTGAAGCTACTGACTGAATGAAAGGAGCTGGCATCTCACTCTCTTTGAATCTTCTTTATCATGCTAGGATTAACAGGAAAAAGCTAAAAATTTCAGAATTGCACCGTGCAATGTGGAGATATTACTGTTTGTGCATTTACAATATTCATTGATTTTTGCCATTGAAAAACATGTTTTTCATATACCAGAAATGTTTGAAGCTACTGACTGAATGAAAGGAGCTGGCATCTCACTCTCTTTGAATCTTCTTTATCATGCTAGGATTAACAGGAAAAAGCAAAAAATTTCAGAATTGCACCGTGCAATGTGGAGATATTACTGTTTGTGCATTTACAATATTCATTGATTTTTGCCATTGAAAAACATGTTTTTCATATACCAGAAATGTTTGAAGCTACTGACTGAATGAAAGGAGCTGGCATCTCACTCTCTTTGAATCTTCTTTATCATGCTAGGATTAGCAGGAAAAAGCTAAAAATTTCAGAATTGCACCGTGCAATGTGGAGATATTACTGTTTGTGCATTTACAATATTCATTGATTTTTGCCATTGAAAAACGTCCAGAAATGTTTGAAGCTACTGACTGAATGAAAGGAGCTGGCATCTCACTCTCTTTGAATCTTCTTTATCATGCTAGGATTAGCAGGAAAAAGCTAAAAATTTCAGAATTGCACCTTGCAATGTGGAGATATTACTGTTTGTGCATTTACAATATTCATTGATTTTTGCCATTGAAAAACATGTTTTTCATATACCAGAAATGTTTGAAGCTACTGACTGAATGAAAGGAGCTGGCATCTCACTCTCTTTGAATCTTCTTTATCATGCTAGGATTAACAGGAAAAAGCTAAAAATTTCAGAATTGCACCATGCAATGTGGAGATATTACTGTTTGTGCATTTACAATATTCATTGATTTTTGCCATTGAAAAACATGTTTTTCATATACCAGAAATGTTTGAAGCTACTGACTGAATGAAAGGAGCTGGCATCTCACTCTCTTTGAATCTTCTTTATCATGCTAGGATTAGCAGGAAAAAGCAAAAAATTTCAGAATTGCACCGTGCAATGTGGAGATATTACTGTTTGTGCATTTACAATATTCATTGATTTTTGCCATTGAAAAACATGTTTTTCATATACCAGAAATGTTTGAAGCTACTGACTGAATGAAAGGAGCTGGCATCTCACTCTCTTTGAATCTTCTTTATCATGCTAGGATTAACAGGAAAAAGCTAAAAATTTCAGAATTGCACCGTGCAATGTGGAGATATTACTGTTTGTGCATTTACAATATTCATTGATTTTTGCCATTGAAAAACATGTTTTTCATATACCAGAAATGTTTGAAGCTACTGACTGAATGAAAGGAGCTGGCATCTCACTCTCTTTGAATCTTCTTTATCATGCTAGGATTAGCAGGAAAAAGCAAAAAATTTCAGAATTGCACCTTGCAATGTGGAGATATTACTGTTTGTGCATTTACAATATTCATTGATTTTTGCCATTGAAAAACATGTTTTTCATATACCAGAAATGTTTGAAGCTACTGACTGAATGAAAGGAGCTGGCATCTCACTCTCTTTGAATCTTCTTTATCATGCTAGGATTAACAGGAAAAAGCAAAAAATTTCAGAATTGCACCGTGCAATGTGGAGATATTACTGTTTGTGCATTTACAATATTCATTGATTTTTGCCATTGAAAAACATGTTTTTCATATACCAGAAATGTTTGAAGCTACTGACTGAATGAAAGGAGCTGGCATCTCACTCTCTTTGAATCTTCTTTATCATGCTAGGATTAACAGGAAAAAGCTAAAAATTTCAGAATTGCACTGTGCAATGTGGAGATATTACTGTTTGTGCATTTAAAATATTCATTGATTTTTGCCATTGAAAAACGTCCAGAAATGTTTGAAGCTACTGACTGAATGAAAGGAGCTGGCATCTCACTCTCTTTGAATCTTCTTTATCATGCTAGGATTAACAGGAAAAAGCAAAAAATTTCAGAATTGCACCTTGCAATGTGGAGATATTACTGTTTGTGCATTTACAATATTCATTGATTTTTGCCATTGAAAAACATGTTTTTCATATACCAGAAATGTTTGAAGCTACTGACTGAATGAAAGGAGCTGGCATCTCACTCTCTTTGAATCTTCTTTATCATGCTAGGATTAACAGGAAAAAGCTAAAAATTTCAGAATTGCACCGTGCAATGTGGAGATATTACTGTTTGTGCATTTACAATATTCATTGATTTTTGCCATTGAAAAACGTCCAGAAATGTTTGAAGCTACTGACTGAATGAAAGGAGCTGGCATCTCACTCTCTTTGAATCTTCTTTATCATGCTAGGATTAGCAGGAAAAAGCAAAAAATTTCAGAATTGCACCTTGCAATGTGGAGATATTACTGTTTGTGCATTTACAATATTCATTGATTTTTGCCATTGAAAAACATGTTTTTCATATACCAGAAATGTTTGAAGCTACTGACTGAATGAAAGGAGCTGGCATCTCACTCTCTTTGAATCTTCTTTATCATGCTAGGATTAACAGGAAAAAGCTAAAAATTTCAGAATTGCACCGTGCAATGTGGAGATATTACTGTTTGTGCATTTACAATATTCATTGATTTTTGCCATTGAAAAACATGTTTTTCATATACCAGAAATGTTTGAAGCTACTGACTGAATGAAAGGAGCTGGCATCTCACTCTCTTTGAATCTTCTTTATCATGCTAGGATTAGCAGGAAATAGCAAAAAATTTCAGAATTGCACCGTGCAATGTGGAGATATTACTGTTTGTGCATTTACAATATTCATTGATTTTTGCCATTGAAAAACATGTTTTTCATATACCAGAAATGTTTGAAGCTACTGACTGAATGAAAGGAGCTGGCATCTCACTCTCTTTGAATCTTCTTTATCATGCTAGGATTAACAGGAAAAAGCTAAAAATTTCAGAATTGCACCGTGCAATGTGGAGATATTACTGTTTGTGCATTTACAATATTCATTGATTTTTGTAATTGAAAAACATGTTTTTCATATACCAGAAATGTTTGAAGCTACTGACTGAATGAAAGGAGCTGGCATCTCACTCTCTTTGAATCTTCTTTATCATGCTAGGATTAACAGGAAAAAGCAAAAAATTTCAGAATTGCACCGTGCAATGTGGAGATATTACTGTTTGTGCATTTACAATATTCATTGATTTTTGCCATTGAAAAACGTCCAGAAATGTTTGAAGCTACTGACTGAATGAAAGGAGCTGGCATCTCACTCTTTTTGAATCTTCTTTATCATGCTAGGATTAACAGGAAAAAGCTAAAAATTTCAGAATTGCACCGTGCAATGTGGAGATATTACTGTTTGTGCATTTACAATATTCATTGATTTTTGCCATTGAAAAACATGTTTTTCATATACCAGAAATGTTTGAAGCTACTGACTGAATGAAAGGAGCTGGCATCTCACTCTCTTTGAATCTTCTTTATCATGCTAGGATTAGCAGGAAAAAGCAAAAAATTTCAGAATTGCACCTTGCAATGTGGAGATATTACTGTTTGTGCATTTACAATATTCATTGATTTTTGCCATTGAAAAACATGTTTTTCATATACCAGAAATGTTTGAAGCTACTGACTGAATGAAAGGAGCTGGCATCTCACTCTCTTTGAATCTTCTTTATCATGCTAGGATTAACAGGAAAAAGCTAAAAATTTCAGAATTGCACCGTGCAATGTGGAGATATTACTGTTTGTGCATTTACAATATTCATTGATTTTTGCCATTGAAAAACATGTTTTTCATATACCAGAAATGTTTGAAGCTACTGACTGAATGAAAGGAGCTGGCATCTCACTCTCTTTGAATCTTCTTTATCATGCTAGGATTAGCAGGAAAAAGCAAAAAATTTCAGAATTGCACCTTGCAATGTGGAGATATTACTGTTTGTGCATTTACAATATTCATTGATTTTTGCCATTGAAAAACGTCCAGAAATGTTTGAAGCTACTGACTGAATGAAAGGAGCTGGCATCTCACTCTCTTTGAATCTTCTTTATCATGCTAGGATTAGCAGGAAAAAGCAAAAAATTTCAGAATTGCACCTTGCAATGTGGAGATATTACTGTTTGTGCATTTACAATATTCATTGATTTTTGCCATTGAAAAACGTCCAGAAATGTTTGAAGCTACTGACTGAATGAAAGGAGCTGGCATCTCACTCTCTTTGAATCTTCTTTATCATGCTAGGATTAACAGGAAAAAGCAAAAAATTTCAGAATTGCACCTTGCAATGTGGAGATATTACTGTTTGTGCATTTACAATATTCATTGATTTTTGCCATTGAAAAACATGTTTTTCATATACCAGAAATGTTTGAAGCTACTGACTGAATGAAAGGAGCTGGCATCTCACTCTCTTTGAATCTTCTTTATCATGCTAGGATTAGCAGGAAAAAGCAAAAAATTTCAGAATTGCACCTTGCAATGTGGAGATATTACTGTTTGTGCATTTACAATATTCATTGATTTTTGCCATTGAAAAACATGTTTTTCATATACCAGAAATGTTTGAAGCTACTGACTGAATGAAAGGAGCTGGCATCTCACTCTCTTTGAATCTTCTTTATCATGCTAGGATTAGCAGGAAAAAGCAAAAAATTTCAGAATTGCACCTTGCAATGTGGAGATATTACTGTTTGTGCATTTACAATATTCATTGATTTTTGCCATTGAAAAACATGTTTTTCATATACCAGAAATGTTTGAAGCTACTGACTGAATGAAAGGAGCTGGCATCTCACTCTCTTTGAATCTTCTTTATCATGCTAGGATTAACAGGAAAAAGCTAAAAATTTCAGAATTGCACCGTGCAATGTGGAGATATTACTGTTTGTGCATTTACAATATTCATTGATTTTTGCCATTGAAAAACGTCCAGAAATGTTTGAAGCTACTGACTGAATGAAAGGAGCTGGCATCTCACTCTCTTTGAATCTTCTTTATCATGCTAGGATTAACAGGAAAAAGCAAAAAATTTCAGAATTGCACCTTGCAATGTGGAGATATTACTGTTTGTGCATTTACAATATTCATTGATTTTTGCCATTGAAAAACATGTTTTTCATATACCAGAAATGTTTGAAGCTACTGACTGAATGAAAGGAGCTGGCATCTCACTCTCTTTGAATCTTCTTTATCATGCTAGGATTAACAGGAAAAAGCTAAAAATTTCAGAATTGCACCGTGCAATGTGGAGATATTACTGTTTGTGCATTTACAATATTCATTGATTTTTGCCATTGAAAAACGTCCAGAAATGTTTGAAGCTACTGACTGAATGAAAGGAGCTGGCATCTCACTCTCTTTGAATCTTCTTTATCATGCTAGGATTAACAGGAAAAAGCAAAAAATTTCAGAATTGCACCGTGCAATGTGGAGATATTACTGTTTGTGCATTTACAATATTCATTGATTTTTGCCATTGAAAAACATGTTTTTCATATACCAGAAATGTTTGAAGCTACTGACTGAATGAAAGGAGCTGGCATCTCACTCTCTTTGAATCTTCTTTATCATGCTAGGATTAACAGGAAAAAGCTAAAAATTTCAGAATTGCACCGTGCAATGTGGAGATATTACTGTTTGTGCATTTACAATATTCATTGATTTTTGCCATTGAAAAACATGTTTTTCATATACCAGAAATGTTTGAAGCTACTGACTGAATGAAAGGAGCTGGCATCTCACTCTCTTTGAATCTTCTTTATCATGCTAGGATTAGCAGGAAAAAGCAAAAAATTTCAGAATTGCACCGTGCAATGTGGAGATATTACTGTTTGTGCATTTACAATATTCATTGATTTTTGCCATTGAAAAACATGTTTTTCATATACCAGAAATGTTTGAAGCTACTGACTGAATGAAAGGAGCTGGCATCTCACTCTCTTTGAATCTTCTTTATCATGCTAGGATTAACAGGAAAAAGCTAAAAATTTCAGAATTGCACCGTGCAATGTGGAGATATTACTGTTTGTGCATTTACAATATTCATTGATTTTTGCCATTGAAAAACATGTTTTTCATATACCAGAAATGTTTGAAGCTACTGACTGAATGAAAGGAGCTGGCATCTCACTCTCTTTGAATCTTCTTTATCATGCTAGGATTAACAGGAAAAAGCTAAAAATTTCAGAATTGCACCTTGCAATGTGGAGATATTACTGTTTGTGCATTTACAATATTCATTGATTTTTGCCATTGAAAAACATGTTTTTCATATACCAGAAATGTTTGAAGCTACTGACTGAATGAAAGGAGCTGGCATCTCACTCTCTTTGAATCTTCTTTATCATGCTAGGATTAGCAGGAAAAAGCAAAAAATTTCAGAATTGCACCGTGCAATGTGGAGATATTACTGTTTGTGCATTTACAATATTCATTGATTTTTGCCATTGAAAAACATGTTTTTCATATACCAGAAATGTTTGAAGCTACTGACTGAATGAAAGGAGCTGGCATCTCACTCTCTTTGAATCTTCTTTATCATGCTAGGATTAACAGGAAAAAGCTAAAAATTTCAGAATTGCACCGTGCAATGTGGAGATATTACTGTTTGTGCATTTACAATATTCATTGATTTTTGCCATTGAAAAACATGTTTTTCATATACCAGAAATGTTTGAAGCTACTGACTGAATGAAAGGAGCTGGCATCTCACTCTCTTTGAATCTTCTTTATCATGCTAGGATTAGCAGGAAAAAGCAAAAAATTTCAGAATTGCACCGTGCAATGTGGAGATATTACTGTTTGTGCATTTACAATATTCATTGATTTTTGCCATTGAAAAACATGTTTTTCATATACCAGAAATGTTTGAAGCTACTGACTGAATGAAAGGAGCTGGCATCTCACTCTCTTTGAATCTTCTTTATCTCTTTATCATGCTAGGATTAACAGGAAAAAGCTAAAAATTTCAGAATTGCACCGTGCAATGTGGAGATATTACTGTTTGTGCATTTACAATATTCATTGATTTTTGCCATTGAAAAACATGTTTTTCATATACCAGAAATGTTTGAAGCTACTGACTGAATGAAAGGAGCTGGCATCTCACTCTCTTTGAATCTTCTTTATCATGCTAGGATTAACAGGAAAAAGCTAAAAATTTCAGAATTGCACCGTGCAATGTGGAGATATTACTGTTTGTGCATTTACAATATTCATTGATTTTTGCCATTGAAAAACGTCCAGAAATGTTTGAAGCTACTGACTGAATGAAAGGAGCTGGCATCTCACTCTCTTTGAATCTTCTTTATCATGCTAGGATTAACAGGAAAAAGCTAAAAATTTCAGAATTGCACCTTGCAATGTGGAGATATTACTGTTTGTGCATTTACAATATTCATTGATTTTTGCCATTGAAAAACATGTTTTTCATATACCAGAAATGTTTGAAGCTACTGACTGAATGAAAGGAGCTGGCATCTCACTCTCTTTGAATCTTCTTTATCATGCTAGGATTAGCAGGAAAAAGCTAAAAATTTCAGAATTGCACCGTGCAATGTGGAGATATTACTGTTTGTGCATTTACAATATTCATTGATTTTTGCCATTGAAAAACATGTTTTTCATATACCAGAAATGTTTGAAGCTACTGACTGAATGAAAGGAGCTGGCATCTCACTCACTTTGAATCTTCTTTATCATGCTAGGATTAGCAGGAAAAAGCAAAAAATTTCAGAATTGCACCGTGCAATGTGGAGATATTACTGTTTGTGCATTTACAATATTCATTGATTTTTGCCATTGAAAAACATGTTTTTCATATACCAGAAATGTTTGAAGCTACTGACTGAATGAAAGGAGCTGGCATCTCACTCTCTTTGAATCTTCTTTATCATGCTAGGATTAGCAGGAAAAAGCAAAAAATTTCAGAATTGCACCTTGCAATGTGGAGATATTACTGTTTGTGCATTTACAATATTCATTGATTTTTGCCATTGAAAAACATGTTTTTCATATACCAGAAATGTTTGAAGCTACTGACTGAATGAAAGGAGCTGGCATCTCACTCTCTTTCAATCTTCTTTATCATGCTAGGATTAGCAGGAAAAAGCAAAAAATTTCAGAATTGCACCGTGCAATGTGGAGATATTACTGTTTGTGCATTTACAATATTCATTGATTTTTGCCATTGAAAAACGTCCAGAAATGTTTGAAGCTACTGACTGAATGAAAGGAGCTGGCATCTCACTCTCTTTGAATCTTCTTTATCATGCTAGGATTAACAGGAAAAAGCTAAAAATTTCAGAATTGCACCGTGCAATGTGGAGATATTACTGTTTGTGCATTTACAATATTCATTGATTTTTGCCATTGAAAAACATGTTTTTCATATACCAGAAATGTTTGAAGCTACTGACTGAATGAAAGGAGCTGGCATCTCACTCTCTTTGAATCTTCTTTATCATGCTAGGATTAGCAGGAAAAAGCTAAAAATTTCAGAATTGCACCGTGCAATGTGGAGATATTACTGTTTGTGCATTTACAATATTCATTGATTTTTGCCATTGAAAAACATGTTTTTCATATACCAGAAATGTTTGAAGCTACTGACTGAATGAAAGGAGCTGGCATCTCACTCTCTTTGAATCTTCTTTATCATGCTAGGATTAGCAGGAAAAAGCAAAAAATTTCAGAATTGCACCGTGCAATGTGGAGATATTACTGTTTGTACATTTACAATATTCATTGATTTTTGCCATTGAAAAACGTCCAGAAATGTTTGAAGCTACTGACTGAATGAAAGGAGCTGGCATCTCACTCTCTTTGAATCTTCTTTATCATGCTAGGATTAACAGGAAAAAGCAAAAAATTTCAGAATTGCACCTTGCAATGTGGAGATATTACTGTTTGTGCATTTACAATATTCATTGATTTTTGCCATTGAAAAACATGTTTTTCATATACCAGAAATGTTTGAAGCTACTGACTGAATGAAAGGAGCTGGCATCTCACTCTCTTTGAATCTTCTTTATCATGTAAGGATTAACAGGAAAAAGCTAAAAATTTCAGAATTGCACCGTGCAATGTGGAGATATTACTGTTTGTGCATTTACAATATTCATTGATTTTTGCCATTGAAAAACATGTTTTTCATATACCAGAAATGTTTGAAGCTACTGACTGAATGAAAGGAGCTGGCATCTCACTCTCTTTGAATCTTCTTTATCATGCTAGGATTAGCAGGAAAAAGCAAAAAATTTCAGAATTGCACCGTGCAATGTGGAGATATTACTGTTTGTGCATTTACAATATTCATTGATTTTTGCCATTGAAAAACATGTTTTTCATATACCAGAAATGTTTGAAGCTACTGACTGAATGAAAGGAGCTGGCATCTCACTCTCTTTGAATCTTCTTTATCATGCTAGGATTAACAGGAAAAAGCTAAAAATTTCAGAATTGCACCGTGCAATGTGGAGATATTACTGTTTGTGCATTTACAATATTCATTGATTTTTGCCATTGAAAAACGTCCAGAAATGTTTGAAGCTACTGACTGAATGAAAGGAGCTGGCATCTCACTCTCTTTGAATCTTCTTTATCATGCTAGGATTAGCAGGAAAAAGCAAAAAATTTCAGAATTGCACCGTGCAATGTGGAGATATTACTGTTTGTGCATTTACAATATTCATTGATTTTTGCCATTGAAAAACATGTTTTTCATATACCAGAAATGTTTGAAGCTACTGACTGAATGAAAGGAGCTGGCATCTCACTCTCTTTGAATCTTCTTTATCATGCTAGGATTAACAGGAAAAAGCTAAAAATTTCAGAATTGCACCGTGCAATGTGGAGATATTACTGTTTGTGCATTTACAATATTCATTGATTTTTGCCATTGAAAAACGTCCAGAAATGTTTGAAGCTACTGACTGAATGAAAGGAGCTGGCATCTCACTCTCTTTGAATCTTCTTTATCATGCTAGGATTAACAGGAAAAAGCTAAAAATTTCAGAATTGCACCTTGCAATGTGGAGATATTACTGTTTGTGCATTTACAATATTCATTGATTTTTGCCATTGAAAAACATGTTTTTCATATACCAGAAATGTTTGAAGCTACTGACTGAATGAAAGGAGCTGGCATCTCACTCTCTTTGAATCTTCTTTATCATGCTAGGATTAGCAGGAAAAAGCAAAAAATTTCAGAATTGCACCGTGCAATGTGGAGATATTACTCTTTGTGCATTTACAATATTCATTGATTTTTGCCATTGAAAAACGTCCAGAAATGTTTGAAGCTACTGACTGAATGAAAGGAGCTGGCATCTCACTCTCTTTGAATGTTCTTTATCATGCTAGGATTAACAGGAAAAAGCTAAAAATTTCAGAATTGCACCGTGCAATGTGGAGATATTACTGTTTGTGCATTTACAATATTCATTGATTTTTGCCATTGAAAAACATGTTTTTCATATACCAGAAATGTTTGAAGCTACTGACTGAATGAAAGGAGCTGGCATCTCACTCTCTTTGAATCTTCTTTATCATGCTAGGATTAGCAGGAAAAAGCTAAAAATTTCAGAATTGCACCGTGCAATGTGGAGATATTACTGTTTGTGCATTTACAATATTCATTGATTTTTGCCATTGAAAAACATGTTTTTCATATACCAGAAATGTTTGAAGCTACTGACTGAATGAAAGGAGCTGGCATCTCACTCTCTTTGAATCTTCTTTATCATGCTAGGATTAGCAGGAAAAAGCAAAAAATTTCAGAATTGCACTGTGCAATGTGGAGATATTACTGTTTGTGCATTTACAATATTCATTGATTTTTGCCATTGAAAAACGTCCAGAAATGTTTGAAGCTACTGACTGAATGAAAGGAGCTGGCATCTCACTCTCTTTGAATCTTCTTTATCATGCTAGGATTAACAGGAAAAAGCAAAAAATTTCAGAATTGCACCTTGCAATGTGGAGATATTACTGTTTGTGCATTTACAATATTCATTGATTTTTGCCATTGAAAAACATGTTTTTCATATACCAGAAATGTTTGAAGCTACTGACTGAATGAAAGGAGCTGGCATCTCACTCTCTTTGAATCTTCTTTATCATGCTAGGATTAACAGGAAAAAGCTAAAAATTTCAGAATTGCACCGTGCAATGTGGAGATATTACTGTTTGTGCATTTACAATATTCATTGATTTTTGCCATTGAAAAACATGTTTTTCATATACCAGAAATGTTTGAAGCTACTGACTGAATGAAAGGAGCTGGCATCTCACTCTCTTTGAATCTTCTTTATCATGCTAGGATTAGCAGGAAAAAGCAAAAAATTTCAGAATTGCACCGTGCAATGTGGAGATATTACTGTTTGTGCATTTACAATATTCATTGATTTTTGCCATTGAAAAACATGTTTTTCATATACCAGAAATGTTTGAAGCTACTGACTGAATGAAAGGAGCTGGCATCTCACTCTCTTTGAATCTTCTTTATCATGCTAGGATTAACAGGAAAAAGCTAAAAATTTCAGAATTGCACCGTGCAATGTGGAGATAATACTGTTTGTGCATTTACAATATTCATTGATTTTTGCCATTGAAAAACGTCCAGAAATGTTTGAAGCTACTGACTGAATGAAAGGAGCTGGCATCTCACTCTCTTTGAATCTTCTTTATCATGCTAGGATTAGCAGGAAAAAGCAAAAAATTTCAGAATTGCACCGTGCAATGTGGAGATATTACTGTTTGTGCATTTACAATATTCATTGATTTTTGCCATTGAAAAACATGTTTTTCATATACCAGAAATGTTTGAAGCTACTGACTGAATGAAAGGAGCTGGCATCTCACTCTCTTTGAATCTTCTTTATCATGCTAGGATTAACAGGAAAAAGCTAAAAATTTCAGAATTGCACCGTGCAATGTGGAGATATTACTGTTTGTGCATTTACAATATTCATTGATTTTTGCCATTGAAAAACGTCCAGAAATGTTTGAAGCTACTGACTGAATGAAAGGAGCTGGCATCTCACTCTCTTTGAATCTTCTTTATCATGCTAGGATTAACAGGAAAAAGCTAAAAATTTCAGAATTGCACCTTGCAATGTGGAGATATTACTGTTTGTGCATTTACAATATTCATTGATTTTTGCCATTGAAAAACATGTTTTTCATATACCAGAAATGTTTGAAGCTACTGACTGAATGAAAGGAGCTGGCATCTCACTCTCTTTGAATCTTCTTTATCATGCTAGGATTAACAGGAAAAAGCTAAAAATTTCAGAATTGCACCGTGCAATGTGGAGATATTACTGTTTGTGCATTTACAATATTCATTGATTTTTGCCATTGAAAAACATGTTTTTCATATACCAGAAATGTTTGAAGCTACTGACTGAATGAAAGGAGCTGGCATCTCACTCTCTTTGAATCTTCTTTATCATGCTAGGATTAGCAGGAAAAAGCAAAAAAATTTCAGAATTGCACCTTGCAATGTGGAGATATTACTGTTTGTGCATTTACAATATTCATTGATTTTTGCCATTGAAAAACATGTTTTTCATATACCAGAAATGTTTGAAGCTACTGACTGAATGAAAGGAGCTGGCATCTCACTCTCTTTGAATCTTCTTTATCATGCTAGGATTAACAGGAAAAAGCTAAAAATTTCAGAATTGCACCGTGCAATGTGGAGATATTACTGTTTGTGCATTTACAATATTCATTGATTTTTGCCATTGAAAAACATGTTTTTCATATACCAGAAATGTTTGAAGCTACTGACTGAATGAAAGGAGCTGGCATCTCACTCTCTTTGAATCTTCTTTATCATGCTAGGATTAGCAGGAAAAAGCAAAAAATTTCAGAATTGCACCTTGCAATGTGGAGATATTACTGTTTGTGCATTTACAATATTCATTGATTTTTGCCATTGAAAAACGTCCAGAAATGTTTGAAGCTACTGACTGAATGAAAGGAGCTGGCATCTCACTCTCTTTGAATCTTCTTTATCATGCTAGGATTAGCAGGAAAAAGCAAAAAATTTCAGAATTGCACCTTGCAATGTGGAGATATTACTGTTTGTGCATTTACAATATTCATTGATTTTTGCCATTGAAAAACGTCCAGAAATGTTTGAAGCTACTGACTGAATGAAAGGAGCTGGCATCTCACTCTCTTTGAATCTTCTTTATCATGCTAGGATTAACAGGAAAAAGCAAAAAATTTCAGAATTGCACCTTGCAATGTGGAGATATTACTGTTTGTGCATTTACAATATTCATTGATTTTTGCCATTGAAAAACATGTTTTTCATATACCAGAAATGTTTGAAGCTACTGACTGAATGAAAGGAGCTGGCATCTCACTCTCTTTGAATCTTCTTTGTCATGCTAGGATTAGCAGGAAAAAGCAAAAAATTTCAGAATTGCACCTTGCAATGTGGAGATATTACTGTTTGTGCATTTACAATATTCATTGATTTTTGCCATTGAAAAACATGTTTTTCATATACCAGAAATGTTTGAAGCTACTGACTGAATGAAAGGAGCTGGCATCTCACTCTCTTTGAATCTTCTTTATCATGCTAGGATTAGCAGGAAAAAGCAAAAAATTTCAGAATTGCACCTTGCAATGTGGAGATATTACTGTTTGTGCATTTACAATATTCATTGATTTTTGCCATTGAAAAACATGTTTTTCATATACCAGAAATGTTTGAAGCTACTGACTGAATGAAAGGAGCTGGCATCTCACTCTCTTTGAATCTTCTTTATCATGCTAGGATTAACAGGAAAAAGCTAAAAATTTCAGAATTGCACCGTGCAATGTGGAGATATTACTGTTTGTGCATTTACAATATTCATTGATTTTTGCCATTGAAAAACGTCCAGAAATGTTTGAAGCTACTGACTGAATGAAAGGAGCTGGCATCTCACTCTCTTTGAATCTTCTTTATCATGCTAGGATTAACAGGAAAAAGCAAAAAATTTCAGAATTGCACCTTGCAATGTGGAGATATTACTGTTTGTGCATTTACAATATTCATTGATTTTTGCCATTGAAAAACATGTTTTTCATATACCAGAAATGTTTGAAGCTACTGACTGAATGAAAGGAGCTGGCATCTCACTCTCTTTGAATCTTCTTTATCATGCTAGGATTAACAGGAAAAAGCTAAAAATTTCAGAATTGCACCGTGCAATGTGGAGATATTACTGTTTGTGCATTTACAATATTCATTGATTTTTGCCATTGAAAAACGTCCAGAAATGTTTGAAGCTACTGACTGAATGAAAGGAGCTGGCATCTCACTCTCTTTGAATCCTCTTTATCATGCTAGGATTAACAGGAAAAAGCAAAAAATTTCAGAATTGCACCGTGCAATGTGGAGATATTACTGTTTGTGCATTTACAATATTCATTGATTTTTGCCATTGAAAAACATGTTTTTCATATACCAGAAATGTTTGAAGCTACTGACTGAATGAAAGGAGCTGGCATCTCACTCTCTTTGAATCTTCTTTATCATGCTAGGATTAACAGGAAAAAGCTAAAAATTTCAGAATTGCACCGTGCAATGTGGAGATATTACTGTTTGTGCATTTACAATATTCATTGATTTTTGCCATTGAAAAACATGTTTTTCATATACCAGAAATGTTTGAAGCTACTGACTGAATGAAAGGAGCTGGCATCTCACTCTCTTTGAATCTTCTTTATCATGCTAGGATTAGCAGGAATAAGCAAAAAATTTCAGAATTGCACCGTGCAATGTGGAGATATTACTGTTTGTGCATTTACAATATTCATTGATTTTTGCCATTGAAAAACATGTTTTTCATATACCAGAAATGTTTGAAGCTACTGACTGAATGAAAGGAGCTGGCATCTCACTCTCTTTGAATCTTCTTTATCATGCTAGGATTAACAGGAAAAAGCTAAAAATTTCAGAATTGCACCGTGCAATGTGGAGATATTACTGTTTGTGCATTTACAATATTCATTGATTTTTGCCATTGAAAAACATGTTTTTCATATACCAGAAATGTTTGAAGCTACTGACTGAATGAAAGGAGCTGGCATCTCACTCTCTTTGAATATTCTTTATCATGCTAGGATTAACAGGAAAAAGCTAAAAATTTCAGAATTGCACCTTGCAATGTGGAGATATTACTGTTTGTGCATTTACAATATTCATTGATTTTTGCCATTGAAAAACATGTTTTTCATATACCAGAAATGTTTTAAGCTACTGACTGAATGAAAGGAGCTGGCATCTCACTCTCTTTGAATCTTCTTTATCATGCTAGGATTAGCAGGAAAAAGCAAAAAATTTCAGAATTGCACCGTGCAATGTGGAGATATTACTGTTTGTGCATTTACAATATTCATTGATTTTTGCCATTGAAAAACATGTTTTTCATATACCAGAAATGTTTGAAGCTACTGACTGAATGAAAGGAGCTGGCATCTCACTCTCTTTGAATCTTCTTTATCATGCTAGGATTAACAGGAAAAAGCTAAAAATTTCAGAATTGCACCGTGCAATGTGGAGATATTACTGTTTGTGCATTTACAATATTCATTGATTTTTGCCATTGAAAAACATGTTTTTCATATACCAGAAATGTTTGAAGCTACTGACTGAATGAAAGGAGCTGGCATCTCACTCTCTTTGAATCTTCTTTATCATGCTAGGATTAGCAGGAAAAAGCAAAAAATTTCAGAATTGCACCGTGCAATGTGGAGATATTACTGTTTGTGCATTTACAATATTCATTGATTTTTGCCATTGAAAAACATGTTTTTCATATACCAGAAATGTTTGAAGCTACTGACTGAATGAAAGGAGCTGGCATCTCACTCTCTTTGAATCTTCTTTATCATGCTAGGATTAACAGGAAAAAGCTAAAAATTTCAGAATTGCACCGTGCAATGTGGAGATATTACTGTTTGTGCATTTACAATATTCATTGATTTTTGCCATTGAAAAACGTCCAGAAATGTTTGAAGCTACTGACTGAATGAAAGGAGCTGGCATCTCACTCTCTTTGAATCTTCTTTATCATGCTAGGATTAACAGGAAAAAGCTAAAAATTTCAGAATTGCACCTTGCAATGTGGATATATTACTGTTTGTGCATTTACAATATTCATTGATTTTTGCCATTGAAAAACATGTTTTTCATATACCAGAAATGTTTGAAGCTACTGACTGAATGAAAGGAGCTGGCATCTCACTCTCTTTGAATCTTCTTTATCATGCTAGGATTAACAGGAAAAAGCAAAAAATTTCAGAATTGCACCGTGCAATGTGGAGATATTACTGTTTGTGCATTTACAATATTCATTGATTTTTGCCATTGAAAAACATGTTTTTCATATACCAGAAATGTTTGAAGCTACTGACTGAATGAAAGGAGCTGGCATCTCACTCTCTTTGAATCTTCTTTATCATGCTAGGATTAGCAGGAAAAAGCTAAAAATTTCAGAATTGCACCGTGCAATGTGGAGATATTACTGTTTGTGCATTTACAATATTCATTGATTTTTGCCATTGAAAAACATGTTTTTCATATACCAGAAATGTTTGAAGCTACTGACTGAATGAAAGGAGCTGGCATCTCACTCTCTTTGAATCTTCTTTATCATGCTAGGATTAGCAGGAAAAAGCTAAAAATTTCAGAATTGCACCGTGCAATGTGGAGATATTACTGTTTGTGCATTTACAATATTCATTGATTTTTGCCATTGAAAAACATGTTTTTCATATACCAGAAATGTTTGAAGCTACTGACTGAATGAAAGGAGCTGGCATCTCACTCTCTTTGAATCTTCTTTATCATGCTAGGATTAGCAGGAAAAAGCAAAAAATTTCAGAATTGCACCTTGCAATGTGGAGATATTACTGTTTGTGCATTTACAATATTCATTGATTTTTGCCATTGAAAAACATGTTTTTCATATACCAGAAATGTTTGAAGCTACTGACTGAATGAAAGGAGCTGGCATCTCACTCTCTTTGAATCTTCTTTATCATGCTAGGATTAGCAGGAAAAAGCAAAAAATTTCAGAATTGCACCGTGCAATGTGGAGATATTACTGTTTGTGCATTTACAATATTCATTGATTTTTGCCATTGAAAAACGTCCAGAAATGTTTGAAGCTACTGACTGAATGAAAGGAGCTGGCATCTCACTCTCTTTGAATCTTCTTTATCATGCTAGGATTAACAGGAAAAAGCTAAAAATTTCAGAATTGCACCGTGCAATGTGGAGATATTACTGTTTTTGCATTTACAATATTCATTGATTTTTGCCATTGAAAAACATGTTTTTCATATACCAGAAATGTTTGAAGCTACTGACTGAATGAAAGGAGCTGGCATCTCACTCTCTTTGAATCTTCTTTATCATGCTAGGATTAGCAGGAAAAAGCTAAAAATTTCAGAATTGCACCGTGCAATGTGGAGATATTACTGTTTGTGCATTTACAATATTCATTGATTTTTGCCATTGAAAAACATGTTTTTCATATACCAGAAATGTTTGAAGCTACTGACTGAATGAAAGGAGCTGGCATCTCACTCTCTTTGAATCTTCTTTATCATGCTAGGATTAGCAGGAAAAAGCAAAAAATTTCAGAATTGCACCTTGCAATGTGGAGATATTACTGTTTGTGCATTTACAATATTCATTGATTTTTGCCATTGAAAAACATGTTTTTCATATACCAGAAATGTTTGAAGCTACTGACTGAATGAAAGGAGCTGGCATCTCACTCTCTTTGAATCTTCTTTATCATGCTAGGATTAACAGGAAAAAGCTAAAAATTTCAGAATTGCACCGTGCAATGTGGAGATATTACTGTTTGTGCATTTACAATATTCATTGATTTTTGCCATTGAAAAACATGTTTTTCATATACCAGAAATGTTTGAAGCTACTGACTGAATGAAAGGAGCTGGCATCTCACTCTCTTTGAATCTTCTTTATCATGCTAGGATTAGCAGGAAAAAGCTAAAAATTTCAGAATTGCACCGTGCAATGTGGAGATATTACTGTTTGTGCATTTACAATATTCATTGATTTTTGCCATTGAAAAACATGTTTTTCATATACCAGAAATGTTTGAAGCTACTGACTGAATGAAAGGAGCTGGCATCTCACTCTCTTTGAATCTTCTTTATCATGCTAGGATTAACAGGAAAAAGCTAAAAATTTCAGAATTGCACCGTGCAATGTGGAGATATTACTGTTTGTGCATTTACAATATTCATTGATTTTTGCCATTGAAAAACGTCCAGAAATGTTTGAAGCTACTGACTGAATGAAAGGAGCTGGCATCTCACTCTCTTTGAATCTTCTTTATCATGCTAGGATTAGCAGGAAAAAGCAAAAAATTTCAGAATTGCACCGTGCAATGTGGAGATATTACTGTTTGTGCATTTACAATATTCATTGATTTTTGCCATTGAAAAACATGTTTTTCATATACCAGAAATGTTTGAAGCTACTGACTGAATGAAAGGAGCTGGCATCTCACTCTCTTTGAATCTTCTTTATCATGCTAGGATTAACAGGAAAAAGCTAAAAATTTCAGAATTGCACCGTGCAATGTGGAGATATTACTGTTTGTGCATTTACAATATTCATTGATTTTTGCCATTGAAAAACGTCCAGAAATGTTTGAAGCTACTGACTGAATGAAAGGAGCTGGCATCTCACTCTCTTTGAATCTTCTTTATCATGCTAGGATTAACAGGAAAAAGCTAAAAATTTCAGAATTGCACCTTGCAATGTGGAGATATTACTGTTTGTGCATTTACAATATTCATTGATTTTTGCCATTGAAAAACATGTTTTTCATATACCAGAAATGTTTGAAGCTACTGACTGAATGAAAGGAGCTGGCATCTCACTCTCTTTGAATCTTCTTTATCATGCTAGGATTAGCAGGAAAAAGCAAAAAATTTCAGAATTGCACCGTGCAATGTGGAGATATTACTGTTTGTGCATTTACAATATTCATTGATTTTTGCCATTGAAAAACGTCCAGAAATGTTTGAAGCTACTGACTGAATGAAAGGAGCTGGCATCTCACTCTCTTTGAATCTTCTTTATCATGCTAGGATTAACAGGAAAAAGCTAAAAATTTCAGAATTGCACCGTGCAATGTGGAGATATTACTGTTTGTGCATTTACAATATTCATTGATTTTTGCCATTGAAAAACATGTTTTTCATATACCAGAAATGTTTGAAGCTACTGACTGAATGAAAGGAGCTGGCATCTCACTCTCTTTGAATCTTCTTTATCATGCTAGGATTAGCAGGAAAAAGCTAAAAATTTCAGAATTGCACCGTGCAATGTGGAGATATTACTGTTTGTGCATTTACAATATTCATTGATTTTTGCCATTGAAAAACATGTTTTTCATATACCAGAAATGTTTGAAGCTACTGACTGAATGAAAGGAGCTGGCATCTCACTCTCTTTGAATCTTCTTTATCATGCTAGGATTAGCAGGAAAAAGCAAAAAATTTCAGAATTGCACCGTGCAATGTGGAGATATTCCTGTTTGTGCATTTACAATATTCATTGATTTTTGCCATTGAAAAACGTCCAGAAATGTTTGAAGCTACTGACTGAATGAAAGGAGCTGGCATCTCACTCTCTTTGAATCTTCTTTATCATGCTAGGATTAACAGGAAAAAGCAAAAAATTTCAGAATTGCACCTTGCAATGTGGAGATATTACTGTTTGTGCATTTACAATATTCATTGATTTTTGCCATTGAAAAACATGTTTTTCATATACCAGAAATGTTTGAAGCTACTGACTGAATGAAAGGAGCTGGCATCTCACTCTCTTTGAATCTTCTTTATCATGCTAGGATTAACAGGAAAAAGCTAAAAATTTCAGAATTGCACCGTGCAATGTGGAGATATTACTGTTTGTGCATTTACAATATTCATTGATTTTTGCCATTGAAAAACATGTTTTTCATATACCAGAAATGTTTGAAGCTACTGACTGAATGAAAGGAGCTGGCATCTCACTCTCTTTGAATCTTCTTTATCATGCTAGGATTAGCAGGAAAAAGCAAAAAATTTCAGAATTGCACCGTGCAATGTGGAGATATTACTGTTTGTGCATTTACAATATTCATTGATTTTTGCCATTGAAAAACATGTTTTTCATATACCAGAAATGTTTGAAGCTACTGACTGAATGAAAGGAGCTGGCATCTCACTCTCTTTGAATCTTCTTTATCATGCTAGGATTAACAGGAAAAAGCTAAAAATTTCAGAATTGCACCGTGCAATGTGGAGATATTACTGTTTGTGCATTTACAATATTCATTGATTTTTGCCATTGAAAAACGTCCAGAAATGTTTGAAGCTACTGACTGAATGAAAGGAGCTGGCATCTCACTCTCTTTGAATCTTCTTTATCATGCTAGGATTAGCAGGAAAAAGCAAAAAATTTCAGAACTGCACCGTGCAATGTGGAGATATTACTGTTTGTGCATTTACAATATTCATTGATTTTTGCCATTGAAAAACATGTTTTTCATATACCAGAAATGTTTGAAGCTACTGACTGAATGAAAGGAGCTGGCATTTCACTCTCTTTGAATCTTCTTTATCATGCTAGGATTAGCAGGAAAAAGCAAAAAATTTCAGAATTGCACCGTGCAATGTGGAGATATTACTGTTTGTGCATTTACAATATTCATTGATTTTTGCCATTGAAAAACATGTTTTTCATATACCAGAAATGTTTGAAGCTACTGACTGAATGAAAGGAGCTGGCATCTCACTCTCTTTGAATCTTCTTTATCATGCTAGGATTAGCAGGAAAAAGCAAAAAATTTCAGAATTGCACCTTGCAATGTGGAGATATTACTGTTTGTGCATTTACAATATTCATTGATTTTTGCCATTGAAAAACATGTTTTTCATATACCAGAAATGTTTGAAGCTACTGACTGAATGAAAGGAGCTGGCATCTCACTCTCTTTGAATCTTCTTTATCATGCTAGGATTAACAGGAAAAAGCTAAAAATTTCAGAATTGCACCGTGCAATGTGGAGATATTACTGTTTGTGCATTTACAATATTCATTGATTTTTGCCATTGAAAAACGTCCAGAAATGTTTGAAGCTACTGACTGAATGAAAGGAGCTGGCATCTCACTCTCTTTGAATCTTCTTTATCATGCTAGGATTAGCAGGAAAAAGCAAAAAATTTCAGAATTGCACCGTGCAATGTGGAGATATTACTGTTTGTGCATTTACAATATTCATTGATTTTTGCCATTGAAAAACATGTTTTTCATATACCAGAAATGTTTGAAGCTACTGACTGAATGAAAGGAGCTGGCATCTCACTCTCTTTGAATCTTCTTTATCATGCTAGGATTAACAGGAAAAAGCAAAAAATTTCAGAATTGCACCGTGCAATGTGGAGATATTACTGTTTGTGCATTTACAATATTCATTGATTTTTGCCATTGAAAAACGTCCAGAAATGTTTGAAGCTACTGACTGAATGAAAGGAGCTGGCATCTCACTCTCTTTGAATCTTCTTTATCATGCTAGGATTAACAGGAAAAAGCTAAAAATTTCAGAATTGCACCGTGCAATGTGGAGATATTACTGTTTGTGCATTTACAATATTCATTGATTTTTGCCATTGAAAAACATGTTTTTCATATACCAGAAATGTTTGAAGCTACTGACTGAATGAAAGGAGCTGGCATCTCACTCTCTTTGAATCTTCTTTATCATGCTAGGATTAACAGGAAAAAGCTAAAAATTTCAGAATTGCACCTTGCAATGTGGAGATATTACTGTTTGTGCATTTACAATATTCATTGATTTTTGCCATTGAAAAACATGTTTTTCATATACCAGAAATGTTTGAAGCTACTGACTGAATGAAAGGAGCTGGCATCTCACTCTCTTTGAATCTTCTTTATCATGCTATGATTAACAGGAAAAAGCAAAAAATTTCAGAATTGCACCTTGCAATGTGGAGATATTACTGTTTGTGCATTTACAATATTCATTGATTTTTGCCATTGAAAAACATGTTTTTCATATACCAGAAATGTTTGAAGCTACTGACTGAATGAAAGGAGCTGGCATCTCACTCTCTTTGAATCTTCTTTATCATGCTAGGATTAGCAGGAAAAAGCTAAAAATTTCAGAATTGCACCTTGCAATGTGGAGATATTACTGTTTGTGCATTTACAATATTCATTGATTTTTGCCATTGAAAAACGTCCAGAAATGTTTGAAGCTACTGACTGAATGAAAGGAGCTGGCATCTCACTCTCTTTGAATCTTCTTTATCATGCTAGGATTAGCAGGAAAAAGCAAAAAATTTCAGAATTGCACCGTGCAATGTGGAGATATTACTGTTTGTGCATTTACAATATTCATTGATTTTTGCCATTGAAAAACATGTTTTTCATATACCAGAAATGTTTGAAGCTACTGACTGAATGAAAGGAGCTGGCATCTCACTCTCTTTGAATCTTCTTTATCATGCTAGGATTAACAGGAAAAAGCAAAAAATTTCAGAATTGCACCGTGCAATGTGGAGATATTACTGTTTGTGCATTTACAATATTCATTGATTTTTGCCATTGAAAAACGTCCAGAAATGTTTGAAGCTACTGACTGAATGAAAGGAGCTGGCATCTCACTCTCTTTGAATCTTCTTTAACATGCTAGGATTAGCAGGAAAAAGCTAAAAATTTCAGAATTGCACCTTGCAATGTGGAGATATTACTGTTTGTGCATTTACAATATTCATTGATTTTTGCCATTGAAAAACATGTTTTTCATATACCAGAAATGTTTGAAGCTACTGACTGAATGAAAGGAGCTGGCATCTCACTCTCTTTGAATCTTCTTTATCATGCTAGGATTAACAGGAAAAAGCAAAAAATTTCAGAATTGCACCGTGCAATGTGGAGATATTACTGTTTGTGCATTTACAATATTCATTGATTTTTGCCATTGAAAAACATGTTTTTCATATACCAGAAATGTTTGAAGCTACTGACTGAATGAAAGGAGCTGGCATCTCACTCTCTTTGAATCTTCTTTATCATGCTAGGATTAACAGGAAAAAGCAAAAAATTTCAGAATTGCACCGTGCAATGTGGAGATATTACTGTTTGTGCATTTACAATATTCATTGATTTTTGCCATTGAAAAACGTCCAGAAATGTTTGAAGCTACTGACTGAATGAAAGGAGCTGGCATCTCACTCTCTTTGAATCTTCTTTAACATGCTAGGATTAGCAGGAAAAAGCTAAAAATTTCAGAATTGCACCTTGCAATGTGGAGATATTACTGTTTGTGCATTTACAATATTCATTGATTTTTGCCATTGAAAAACATGTTTTTCATATACCAGAAATGTTTGAAGCTACTGACTGAATGAAAGGAGCTGGCATCTCACTCTCTTTGAATCTTCTTTATCATGCTAGGATTAACAGGAAAAAGCAAAAAATTTCAGAATTGCACCGTGCAATGTGGAGATATTACTGTTTGTGCATTTACAATATTCATTGATTTTTGCCATTGAAAAACGTCCAGAAATGTTTGAAGCTACTGACTGAATGAAAGGAGCTGGCATCTCACTCTCTTTGAATCTTCTTTATCATGCTAGGATTAACAGGAAAAA
Source organism: Phyllobates terribilis (assembly GCF_046119375.1). NCBI lineage: Eukaryota > Metazoa > Chordata > Amphibia > Anura > Dendrobatidae > Phyllobates > Phyllobates terribilis. The sequence goes on from NW_027364779.1 coordinate 161,224, forward strand.
GCTAAAAATTTCAGAATTGCACCGTGCAATGTGGAGATATTACTGTTTGTGCATTTACAATATTCATTGATTTTTGCCATTGAAAAACATGTTTTTCATATACCAGAAATGTTTGAAGCTACTGACTGAATGAAAGGAGCTGGCATCTCACTCTCTTTGAATCTTCTTTATCATGCTAGGATTAACAGGAAAAAGCAAAAAATTTCAGAATTGCACCGTGCAATGTGGAGATATTACTGTTTGTGCATTTACAATATTCATTGATTTTTGCCATTGAAAAACGTCCAGAAATGTTTGAAGCTACTGACTGAATGAAAGGAGCTGGCATCTCACTCTCTTTGAATCTTCTTTATCATGCTAGGATTAACAGGAAAAAGCTAAAAATTTCAGAATTGCACCGTGCAATGTGGAGATATTACTGTTTGTGCATTTACAATATTCATTGATTTTTGCCATTGAAAAACATGTTTTTCATATACCAGAAATGTTTGAAGCTACTGACTGAATGAAAGGAGCTGGCATCTCACTCTCTTTGAATCTTCTTTATCATGCTAGGATTAACAGGAAAAAGCAAAAAATTTCAGAATTGCACCTTGCAATGTGGAGATATTACTGTTTGTGCATTTACAATATTCATTGATTTTTGCCATTGAAAAACATGTTTTTCATATACCAGAAATGTTTGAAGCTACTGACTGAATGAAAGGAGCTGGCATCTCACTCTCTTTGAATCTTCTTTATCATGCTAGGATTAACAGGAAAAAGCTAAAAATTTCAGAATTGCACCGTGCAATGTGGAGATATTACTGTTTGTGCATTTACAATATTCATTGATTTTTGCCATTGAAAAACATCCAGAAATGTTTGAAGCTACTGACTGAATGAAAGGAGCTGGCATCTCACTCTCTTTGAATCTTCTTTATCATGCTAGGATTAACAGGAAAAAGCTAAAAATTTCAGAATTGCACCTTGCAATGTGGAGATATTACTGTTTGTGCATTTACAATATTCATTGATTTTTGCCATTGAAAAACATGTTTTTCATATACCGGAAATGTTTGAAGCTACTGACTGAATGAAAGGAGCTGGCATCTCACTCTCTTTGAATCTTCTTTATCATGCTAGGATTAACAGGAAAAAGCTAAAAATTTCAGAATTGCACCGTGCAATGTGGAGATATTACTGTTTGTGCATTTACAATATTCATTGATTTTTGCCATTGAAAAACGTCCAGAAATGTTTGAAGCTACTGACTGAATGAAAGGAGCTGGCATCTCACTCTCTTTGAATCTTCTTTATCATGCTAGGATTAACAGGAAAAAGCTAAAAATTTCAGAATTGCACCGTGCAATGTGGAGATATTACTGTTTGTGCATTTACAATATTCATTGATTTTTGCCATTGAAAAACATGTTTTTCATATACCAGAAATGTTTGAAGCTACTGACTGAATGAAAGGAGCTGGCATCTCACTCTCTTTGAATCTTCTTTATCATGCTAGGATTAACAGGAAAAAGCAAAAAATTTCAGAATTGCACCGTGCAATGTGGAGATATTACTGTTTGTGCATTTACAATATTCATTGATTTTTGCCATTGAAAAACGTCCAGAAATGTTTGAAGCTACTGACTGAATGAAAGGAGCTGGCATCTCACTCTCTTTGAATCTTCTTTATCATGCTAGGATTAACAGGAAAAAGCTAAAAATTTCAGAATTGCACCGTGCAATGTGGAGATATTACTGTTTGTGCATTTACAATATTCATTGATTTTTGCCATTGAAAAACATGTTTTTCATATACCAGAAATGTTTGAAGCTACTGACTGAATGAAAGGAGCTGGCATCTCACTCTCTTTGAATCTTCTTTATCATGCTAGGATTAACAGGAAAAAGCAAAAAATTTCAGAATTGCACCTTGCAATGTGGAGATATTACTGTTTGTGCATTTACAATATTCATTGATTTTTGCCATTGAAAAACATGTTTTTCATATACCAGAAATGTTTGAAGCTACTGACTGAATGAAAGGAGCTGGCATCTCACTCTCTTTGAATCTTCTTTATCATGCTAGGATTAACAGGAAAAAGCAAAAAATTTCAGAATTGCACCTTGCAATGTGGAGATATTACTGTTTGTGCATTTACAATATTCATTGATTTTTGCCATTGAAAAACATGTTTTTCATATACCAGAAATGTTTGAAGCTACTGACTGAATGAAAGGAGCTGGCATCTCACTCTCTTTGAATCTTCTTTATCATGCTAGGATTAACAGGAAAAAGCTAAAAATTTCAGAATTGCACCGTGCAATGTGGAGATATTACTGTTTGTGCATTTACAATATTCATTGATTTTTGCCATTGAAAAACATCCAGAAATGTTTGAAGCTACTGACTGAATGAAAGGAGCTGGCATCTCACTCTCTTTGAATCTTCTTTATCATGCTAGGATTAACAGGAAAAAGCTAAAAATTTCAGAATTGCACCTTGCAATGTGGAGATATTACTGTTTGTGCATTTACAATATTCATTGATTTTTGCCATTGAAAAACATGTTTTTCATATACCGGAAATGTTTGAAGCTACTGACTGAATGAAAGGAGCTGGCATCTCACTCTCTTTGAATCTTCTTTATCATGCTAGGATTAACAGGAAAAAGCTAAAAATTTCAGAATTGCACCGTGCAATGTGGAGATATTACTGTTTGTGCATTTACAATATTCATTGATTTTTGCCATTGAAAAACATGTTTTTCATATACCAGAAATGTTTGAAGCTACTGACTGAATGAAAGGAGCTGGCATCTCACTCTCTTTGAATCTTCTTTATCATGCTAGGATTAGCAGGAAAAAGCTAAAAATTTCAGAATTGCACCGTGCAATGTGGAGATATTACTGTTTGTGCATTTACAATATTCATTGATTTTTGCCATTGAAAAACATGTTTTTCATATACCAGAAATGTTTGAAGCTACTGACTGAATGAAAGGAGCTGGCATCTCACTCTCTTTGAATCTTCTTTATCATGCTAGGATTAGCAGGAAAAAGCTAAAAATTTCAGAATTGCACCGTGCAATGTGGAGATATTACTGTTTGTGCATTTACAATATTCATTGATTTTTGCCATTGAAAAACATGTTTTTCATATACCAGAAATGTTTGAAGCTACTGACTGAATGAAAGGAGCTGGCATCTCACTCTCTTTGAATCTTCTTTATCATGCTAGGATTAACAGGAAAAAGCTAAAAATTTCAGAATTGCACCGTGCAATGTGGAGATATTACTGTTTGTGCATTTACAATATTCATTGATTTTTGCCATTGAAAAACGTCCAGAAATGTTTGAAGCTACTGACTGAATGAAAGGAGCTGGCATCTCACTCTCTTTGAATCTTCTTTATCATGCTAGGATTAGCAGGAAAAAGCAAAAAATTTCAGAATTGCACCGTGCAATGTGGAGATATTACTGTTTGTGCATTTACAATATTCATTGATTTTTGCCATTGAAAAACATGTTTTTCATATACCAGAAATGTTTGAAACTACTGACTGAATGAAAGGAGCTGGCATCTCACTCTCTTTGAATCTTCTTTATCATGCTAGGATTAGCAGGAAAAAGCTAAAAATTTCAGAATTGCACCGTGCAATGTGGAGATATTACTGTTTGTGCATTTACAATATTCATTGATTTTTGCCATTGAAAAACGTCCAGAAATGTTTGAAGCTACTGACTGAATGAAAGGAGCTGGCATCTCACTCTCTTTGAATCTTCTTTATCATGCTAGGATTAGCAGGAAAAAGCAAAAAATTTCAGAATTGCACCGTGCAATGTGGAGATATTACTGTTTGTGCATTTACAATATTCATTGATTTTTGCCATTGAAAAACATGTTTTTCATATACCAGAAATGTTTGAAGCTACTGACTGAATGAAAGGAGCTGGCATCTCACTCTCTTTGAATCTTCTTTATCATGCTAGGATTAGCAGGAAAAAGCAAAAAATTTCAGAATTGCACCTTGCAATGTGGAGATATTACTGTTTGTGCATTTACAATATTCATTGATTTTTGCCATTGAAAAACATGTTTTTCATATACCAGAAATGTTTGAAGCTACTGACTGAATGAAAGGAGCTGGCATCTCACTCTCTTTGAATCTTCTTTATCATGCTAGGATTAACAGGAAAAAGCTAAAAATTTCAGAATTGCACCGTGCAATGTGGAGATATTACTGTTTGTGCATTTACAATATTCATTGATTTTTGCCATTGAAAAACATGTTTTTCATATACCAGAAATGTTTGAAGCTACTGACTGAATGAAAGGAGCTGGCATCTCACTCTCTTTGAATCTTCTTTATCATGCTAGGATTAACAGGAAAAAGCAAAAAATTTCAGAATTGCACCTTGCAATGTGGAGATATTACTGTTTGTGCATTTACAATATTCATTGATTTTTGCCATTGAAAAACATGTTTTTCATATACCAGAAATGTTTGAAGCTACTGACTGAATGAAAGGAGCTGGCATCTCACTCTCTTTGAATCTTCTTTATCATGCTAGGATTAACAGGAAAAAGCTAAAAATTTCAGAATTGCACCGTGCAATGTGGAGATATTACTGTTTGTGCATTTACAATATTCATTGATTTTTGCCATTGAAAAACATCCAGAAATGTTTGAAGCTACTGACTGAATGAAAGGAGCTGGCATCTCACTCTCTTTGAATCTTCTTTATCATGCTAGGATTAACAGGAAAAAGCTAAAAATTTCAGAATTGCACCTTGCAATGTGGAGATATTACTGTTTGTGCATTTACAATATTCATTGATTTTTGCCATTGAAAAACATGTTTTTCATATACCGGAAATGTTTGAAGCTACTGACTGAATGAAAGGAGCTGGCATCTCACTCTCTTTGAATCTTCTTTATCATGCTAGGATTAACAGGAAAAAGCTAAAAATTTCAGAATTGCACCGTGCAATGTGGAGATATTACTGTTTGTGCATTTACAATATTCATTGATTTTTGCCATTGAAAAACATGTTTTTCATATACCAGAAATGTTTGAAGCTACTGACTGAATGAAAGGAGCTGGCATCTCACTCTCTTTGAATCTTCTTTATCATGCTAGGATTAGCAGGAAAAAGCTAAAAATTTCAGAATTGCACCGTGCAATGTGGAGATATTACTGTTTGTGCATTTACAATATTCATTGATTTTTGCCATTGAAAAACATGTTTTTCATATACCAGAAATGTTTGAAGCTACTGACTGAATGAAAGGAGCTGGCATCTCACTCTCTTTGAATCTTCTTTATCATGCTAGGATTAGCAGGAAAAAGCTAAAAATTTCAGAATTGCACCGTGCAATGTGGAGATATTACTGTTTGTGCATTTACAATATTCATTGATTTTTGCCATTGAAAAACATGTTTTTCATATACCAGAAATGTTTGAAGCTACTGACTGAATGAAAGGAGCTGGCATCTCACTCTCTTTGAATCTTCTTTATCATGCTAGGATTAACAGGAAAAAGCTAAAAATTTCAGAATTGCACCGTGCAATGTGGAGATATTACTGTTTGTGCATTTACAATATTCATTGATTTTTGCCATTGAAAAACGTCCAGAAATGTTTGAAGCTACTGACTGAATGAAAGGAGCTGGCATCTCACTCTCTTTGAATCTTCTTTATCATGCTAGGATTAGCAGGAAAAAGCAAAAAATTTCAGAATTGCACCGTGCAATGTGGAGATATTACTGTTTGTGCATTTACAATATTCATTGATTTTTGCCATTGAAAAACATGTTTTTCATATACCAGAAATGTTTGAAACTACTGACTGAATGAAAGGAGCTGGCATCTCACTCTCTTTGAATCTTCTTTATCATGCTAGGATTAGCAGGAAAAAGCTAAAAATTTCAGAATTGCACCGTGCAATGTGGAGATATTACTGTTTGTGCATTTACAATATTCATTGATTTTTGCCATTGAAAAACGTCCAGAAATGTTTGAAGCTACTGACTGAATGAAAGGAGCTGGCATCTCACTCTCTTTGAATCTTCTTTATCATGCTAGGATTAGCAGGAAAAAGCAAAAAATTTCAGAATTGCACCGTGCAATGTGGAGATATTACTGTTTGTGCATTTACAATATTCATTGATTTTTGCCATTGAAAAACATGTTTTTCATATACCAGAAATGTTTGAAGCTACTGACTGAATGAAAGGAGCTGGCATCTCACTCTCTTTGAATCTTCTTTATCATGCTAGGATTAGCAGGAAAAAGCAAAAAATTTCAGAATTGCACCTTGCAATGTGGAGATATTACTGTTTGTGCATTTACAATATTCATTGATTTTTGCCATTGAAAAACATGTTTTTCATATACCAGAAATGTTTGAAGCTACTGACTGAATGAAAGGAGCTGGCATCTCACTCTCTTTGAATCTTCTTTATCATGCTAGGATTAACAGGAAAAAGCTAAAAATTTCAGAATTGCACCGTGCAATGTGGAGATATTACTGTTTGTGCATTTACAATATTCATTGATTTTTGCCATTGAAAAACGTCCAGAAATGTTTGAAGCTACTGACTGAATGAAAGGAGCTGGCATCTCACTCTCTTTGAATCTTCTTTATCATGCTAGGATTAGCAGGAAAAAGCAAAAAATTTCAGAATTGCACCTTGCAATGTGGAGATATTACTGTTTGTGCATTTACAATATTCATTGATTTTTGCCATTGAAAAACATGTTTTTCATATACCAGAAATGTTTGAAGCTACTGACTGAATGAAAGGAGCTGGCATCTCACTCTCTTTGAATCTTCTTTATCATGCTAGGATTAACAGGAAAAAGCAAAAAATTTCAGAATTGCACCGTGCAATGTGGAGATATTACTGTTTGTGCATTTACAATATTCATTGATTTTTGCCATTGAAAAACGTCCAGAAATGTTTGAAGCTACTGACTGAATGAAAGGAGCTGGCATCTCACTCTCTTTGAATCTTCTTTATCATGCTAGGATTAACAGGAAAAAGCTAAAAATTTCAGAATTGCACCTTGCAATGTGGAGATATTACTGTTTGTGCATTTACAATATTCATTGATTTTTGCCATTGAAAAACATGTTTTTCATATACCAGAAATGTTTGAAGCTACTGACTGAATGAAAGGAGCTGGCATCTCACTCTCTTTGAATCTTCTTTATCATGCTAGGATTAGCAGGAAAAAGCAAAAAATTTCAGAATTGCACCTTGCAATGTGGAGATATTACTGTTTGTGCATTTACAATATTCATTGATTTTTGCCATTGAAAAACGTCCAGAAATGTTTGAAGCTACTGACTGAATGAAAGGAGCTGGCATCTCACTCTCTTTGAATCTTCTTTATCATGCTAGGATTAACAGGAAAAAGCTAAAAATTTCAGAATTGCACCGTGCAATGTGGAGATATTACTGTTTGTGCATTTACAATATTCATTGATTTTTGCCATTGAAAAACATGTTTTTCATATACCAGAAATGTTTGAAGCGACTGACTGAATGAAAGGAGCTGGCATCTCACTCTCTTTGAATCTTCTTTATCATGCTAGGATTAGCAGGAAAAAGCAAAAAATTTCAGAATTGCACCTTGCAATGTGGAGATATTACTGTTTGTGCATTTACAATATTCATTGATTTTTGCCATTGAAAAACGTCCAGAAATGTTTGAAGCTACTGACTGAATGAAAGGAGCTGGCATCTCACTCTCTTTGAATCTTCTTTATCATGCTAGGATTAACAGGAAAAAGCTAAAAATTTCAGAATTGCACCTTGCAATGTGGAGATATTACTGTTTGTGCATTTACAATATTCATTGATTTTTGCCATTGAAAAACATGTTTTTCATATACCAGAAATGTTTGAAGCTACTGACTGAATGAAAGGAGCTGGCATCTCACTCTCTTTGAATCTTCTTTATCATGCTAGGATTAACAGGAAAAAGCTAAAAATTTCAGAATTGCACCTTGCAATGTGGAGATATTACTGTTTGTGCATTTACAATATTCATTGATTTTTGCCATTGAAAAACATGTTTTTCATATACCAGAAATGTTTGAAGCTACTGACTGAATGAAAGGAGCTGGCATCTCACTCTCTTTGAATCTTCTTTATCATGCTAGGATTAACAGGAAAAAGCAAAAAATTTCAGAATTGCACCGTGCAATGTGGAGATATTACTGTTTGTGCATTTACAATATTCATTGATTTTTGCCATTGAAAAACATGTTTTTCATATACCAGAAATGTTTGAAGCTACTGACTGAATGAAAGGAGCTGGCATCTCACTCTCTTTGAATCTTCTTTATCATGCTAGGATTAGCAGGAAAAAGCAAAAAATTTCAGAATTGCACCGTGCAATGTGGAGATATTACTGTTTGTGCATTTACAATATTCATTGATTTTTGCCATTGAAAAACATGTTTTTCATATACCAGAAATGTTTGAAGCTACTGACTGAATGAAAGGAGCTGGCATCTCACTCTCTTTGAATCTTCTTTATCATGCTAGGATTAACAGGAAAAAGCTAAAAATTTCAGAATTGCACCGTGCAATGTGGAGATATTACTGTTTGTGCATTTACAATATTCATTGATTTTTGCCATTGAAAAACATGTTTTTCATATACCAGAAATGTTTGAAGCTACTGACTGAATGAAAGGAGCTGGCATCTCACTCTCTTTGAATCTTCTTTATCATGCTAGGATTAACAGGAAAAAGCTAAAAATTTCAGAATTGCACCGTGCAATGTGGAGATATTACTGTTTGTGCATTTACAATATTCATTGATTTTTGCCATTGAAAAACATGTTTTTCATATACCAGAAATGTTTGAAGCTACTGACTGAATGAAAGGAGCTGGCATCTCACTCTCTTTGAATCTTCTTTATCATGCTAGGATTAACAGGAAAAAGCTAAAAATTTCAGAATTGCACCGTGCAATGTGGAGATATTACTGTTTGTGCATTTACAATATTCATTGATTTTTGCCATTGAAAAACGTCCAGAAATGTTTGAAGCTACTGACTGAATGAAAGGAGCTGGCATCTCACTCTCTTTGAATCTTCTTTATCATGCTAGGATTAGCAGGAAAAAGCAAAAAATTTCAGAATTGCACCTTGCAATGTGGAGATATTACTGTTTGTGCATTTACAATATTCATTGATTTTTGCCATTGAAAAACGTCCAGAAATGTTTGAAGCTACTGACTGAATGAAAGGAGCTGGCATCTCACTCTCTTTGAATCTTCTTTATCATGCTAGGATTAGCAGGAAAAAGCAAAAAATTTCAGAATTGCACCGTGCAATGTGGAGATATTACTGTTTGTGCATTTACAATATTCATTGATTTTTGCCATTGAAAAACGTCAAGAAATGTTTGAAGCTACTGACTGAATGAAAGGAGCTGGCATCTCACTCTCTTTGAATCTTCTTTATCATGCTAGGATTAACAGGAAAAAGCTAAAAATTTCAGAATTGCACCGTGCAATGTGGAGATATTACTGTTTGTGCATTTACAATATTCATTGATTTTTGCCATTGAAAAACATGTTTTTCATATACCAGAAATGTTTGACGCTACTGACTGAATGAAAGGAGCTGGCATCTCACTCTCTTTGAATCTTCTTTATCATGCTAGGATTAACAGGAAAAAGCTAAAAATTTCAGAATTGCACCGTGCAATGTGGAGATATTACTGTTTGTGCATTTACAATATTCATTGATTTTTGCCATTGAAAAACGTCCAGAAATGTTTGAAGCTACTGACTGAATGAAAGGAGCTGGCATCTCACTCTCTTTGAATCTTCTTTATCATGCTAGGATTAGCAGGAAAAAGCAAAAAATTTCAGAATTGCACCTTGCAATGTGGAGATATTACTGTTTGTGCATTTACAATATTCATTGATTTTTGCCATTGAAAAACGTCCAGAAATGTTTGAAGCTACTGACTGAATGAAAGGAGCTGGCATCTCACTCTCTTTGAATCTTCTTTATCATGCTAGGATTAACAGGAAAAAGCTAAAAATTTCAGAATTGCACCGTGCAATGTGGAGATATTACTGTTTGTGCATTTACAATATTCATTGATTTTTGCCATTGAAAAACATGTTTTTCATATACCAGAAATGTTTGAAGCTACTGACTGAATGAAAGGAGCTGGCATCTCACTCTCTTTGAATCTTCTTTATCATGCTAGGATTAACAGGAAAAAGCTAAAAATTTCAGAATTGCACCGTGCAATGTGGAGATATTACTGTTTGTGCATTTACAATATTCATTGATTTTTGCCATTGAAAAACATGTTTTTCATATACCAGAAATGTTTGAAGCTACTGACTGAATGAAAGGAGCTGGCATCTCACTCTCTTTGAATCTTCTTTATCATGCTAGGATTAGCAGGAAAAAGCAAAAAATTTCAGAATTACACCTTGCAATGTGGAGATATTACTGTTTGTGCATTTACAATATTCATTGATTTTTGCCATTGAAAAACATGTTTTTCATATACCAGAAATGTTTGAAGCTACTGACTGAATGAAAGGAGCTGGCATCTCACTCTCTTTGAATCTTCTTTATCATGCTAGGATTAGCAGGAAAAAGCAAAAAATTTCAGAATTGCACCGTGCAATGTGGAGATATTACTGTTTGTGCATTTACAATATTCATTGATTTTTGCCATTGAAAAACATGTTTTTCATATACCAGAAATGTTTGAAGCTACTGACTGAATGAAAGGAGCTGGCATCTCACTCTCTTTGAATCTTCTTTATCATGCTAGGATTAACAGGAAAAAGCTAAAAATTTCAGAATTGCACCGTGCAATGTGGAGATATTACTGTTTGTGCATTTACAATATTCATTGATTTTTGCCATTGAAAAACGTCCAGAAATGTTTGAAGCTACTGACTGAATGAAAGGAGCTGGCATCTCACTCTCTTTGAATCTTCTTTATCATGCTAGGATTAACAGGAAAAAGCTAAAAATTTCAGAATTGCACCTTGCAATGTGGAGATATTACTGTTTGTGCATTTACAATATTCATTGATTTTTGCCATTGAAAAACATGTTTTTCATATACCAGAAATGTTTGAAGCTACTGACTGAATGAAAGGAGCTGGCATCTCACTCTCTTTGAATCTTCTTTATCATGCTAGGATTAGCAGGAAAAAGCAAAAAATTTCAGAATTGCACCTTGCAATGTGGAGATATTACTGTTTGTGCATTTACAATATTCATTGATTTTTGCCATTGAAAAACGTCCAGAAATGTTTGAAGCTACTGACTGAATGAAAGGAGCTGGCATCTCACTCTTTGAATCTTCTTTATCATGCTAGGATTAACAGGAAAAAGCTAAAAATTTCAGAATTGCACCTTGCAATGTGGAGATATTACTGTTTGTGCATTTACAATATTCATTGATTTTTGCCATTGAAAAACATGTTTTTCATATACCAGAAATGTTTGAAGCTACTGACTGAATGAAAGGAGCTGGCATCTCACTCTCTTTGAATCTTCTTTATCATGCTAGGATTAACAGGAAAAAGCTAAAAATTTCAGAATTGCACCGTGCAATGTGGAGATATTACTGTTTGTGCATTTACAATATTCATTGATTTTTGCCATTGAAAAACATGTTTTTCATATACCAGAAATGTTTGAAGCTACTGACTGAATGAAAGGAGCTGGCATCTCACTCTCTTTGAATCTTCTTTATCATGCTAGGATTAGCAGGAAAAAGCAAAAAATTTCAGAATTGCACCTTGCAATGTGGAGATATTACTGTTTGTGCATTTACAATATTCATTGATTTTTGCCATTGAAAAACATGTTTTTCATATACCAGAAATGTTTGAAGCTACTGACTGAATGAAAGGAGCTGGCATCTCACTCTCTTTGAATCTTCTTTATCATGCTAGGATTAGCAGGAAAAAGCAAAAAATTTCAGAATTGCACCGTGCAATGTGGAGATATTACTGTTTGTGCATTTACAATATTCATTGATTTTTGCCATTGAAAAACATGTTTTTCATATACCAGAAATGTTTGAAGCTACTGACTGAATGAAAGGAGCTGGCATCTCACTCTCTTTGAATCTTCTTTATCATGCTAGGATTAACAGGAAAAAGCTAAAAATTTCAGAATTGCACCGTGCAATGTGGAGATATTACTGTTTGTGCATTTACAATATTCATTGATTTTTGCCATTGAAAAACGTCCAGAAATGTTTGAAGCTACTGACTGAATGAAAGGAGCTGGCATCTCACTCTCTTTGAATCTTCTTTATCATGCTAGGATTAACAGGAAAAAGCTAAAAATTTCAGAATTGCACCTTGCAATGTGGAGATATTACTGTTTGTGCATTTACAATATTCATTGATTTTTGCCATTGAAAAACATGTTTTTCATATACCAGAAATGTTTGAAGCTACTGACTGAATGAAAGGAGCTGGCATCTCACTCTCTTTGAATCTTCTTTATCATGCTAGGATTAGCAGGAAAAAGCTAAAAATTTCAGAATTGCACCTTGCAATGTGGAGATATTACTGTTTGTGCATTTACAATATTCATTGATTTTTGCCATTGAAAAACATGTTTTTCATATACCAGAAATGTTTGAAGCTACTGACTGAATGAAAGGAGCTGGCATCTCACTCTCTTTGAATCTTCTTTATCATGCTAGGATTAACAGGAAAAAGCTAAAAATTTCAGAATTGCACCGTGCAATGTGGAGATATTACTGTTTGTGCATTTACAATATTCATTGATTTTTGCCATTGAAAAACATGTTTTTCATATACCAGAAATGTTTGAAGCTACTGACTGAATGAAAGGAGCTGGCATCTCACTCTCTTTGAATCTTCTTTATCATGCTAGGATTAGCAGGAAAAAGCAAAAAATTTCAGAATTGCACCGTGCAATGTGGAGATATTACTGTTTGTGCATTTACAATATTCATTGATTTTTGCCATTGAAAAACATGTTTTTCATATACCAGAAATGTTTGAAGCTACTGACTGAATGAAAGGAGCTGGCATCTCACTCTCTTTGAATCTTCTTTATCATGCTAGGATTAACAGGAAAAAGCTAAAAATTTCAAAATTGCACCGTGCAATGTGGAGATATTACTGTTTGTGCATTTACAATATTCATTGATTTTTGCCATTGAAAAACATGTTTTTCATATACCAGAAATGTTTGAAGCTACTGACTGAATGAAAGGAGCTGGCATCTCACTCTCTTTGAATCTTCTTTATCATGCTAGGATTAGCAGGAAAAAGCAAAAAATTTCAGAATTGCACCGTGCAATGTGGAGATATTACTGTTTGTGCATTTACAATATTCAATGATTTTTGCCATTGAAAAACATGTTTTTCATATACCAGAAATGTTTGAAGCTACTGACTGAATGAAAGGAGCTGGCATCTCACTCTCTTTGAATCTTCTTTATCATGCTAGGATTAACAGGAAAAAGCTAAAAATTTCAGAATTGCACCGTGCAATGTGGAGATATTACTGTTTGTGCATTTACAATATTCATTGATTTTTGCCATTGAAAAACGTCCAGAAATGTTTGAAGCTACTGACTGAATGAAAGGAGCTGGCATCTCACTCTCTTTGAATCTTCTTTATCATGCTAGGATTAGCAGGAAAAAGCAAAAAATTTCAGAATTGCACCTTGCAATGTGGAGATATTACTGTTTGTGCATTTACAATATTCATTGATTTTTGCCATTGAAAAACATGTTTTTCATATACCAGAAATGTTTGAAGCTACTGACTGAATGAAAGGAGCTGGCATCTCACTCTCTTTGAATCTTCTTTATCATGCTAGGATTAACAGGAAAAGCTAAAAATTTCAGAATTGCACCGTGCAATGTGGAGATATTACTGTTTGTGCATTTACAATATTCATTGATTTTTGCCATTGAAAAACATGTTTTTCATATACCAGAAATGTTTGAAGCTACTTGACTGAATGAAAGGAGCTGGCATCTCACTCTCTTTGAATCTTCTTTATCATGCTAGGATTAACAGGAAAAAGCTAAAAAATTTCAGAATTACAACCGTGCAATGTGGAGATATTACTGTTTGTGCATTTACAATATTCATTGATTTTTGCCATTGAAACGTCCAGAAATGTTTGAAGCTACTGACTGAATGAAAGGAGCTGGCATCTCACTCTCTTTGAATCTTCTTTATCATGCTAGGATTAGCAGGAAAAAGCTAAAAATTTCAGAATTGCACCGTGCAATGTGGAGATATTACTGTTTGTGCATTTACAATATTCATTGATTTTTGCCATTGAAAAACATGTTTTTCATATACCAGAAATGTTTGAAGCTACTGACTGAATGAAAGGAGCTGGCATCTCACTCTCTTTGAATCTTCTTTATCATGCTAGGATTAACAGGAAAAAGCTAAAAATTTCAGAATTGCACCTTGCAATGTGGAGATATTACTGTTTGTGCATTTACAATATTCATTGATTTTTGCCATTTGAAAAACATGTTTTTCAATATACCAGAAATGTTTGAAGCTACTGACTGAATGAAAGGAGCTGGCATCTCACTCTCTTTGAATCTTCTTTATCATGCTAGGATTAACAGGAAAAAGCAAAAATTTCAGATTGCACCTTGCAATGTGGAGATATTACTGTTTGTGCATTTACAATATTCATTGATTTTTGCCATTGAAAAACATGTTTTTCATATACCAGAAATGTTTGAAGCTACTGACTGAATGAAGGAGCTGGCATCTCACTCTCTTTGAATCTTCTTTATCATGCTAGGATTAACAGGAAAAAGCTAAAAATTTCAGAATTGCACCGTGCAATGTGGAGATATTACTGTTTGTGCATTTACAATATTCATTGATTTTTGCCATTGAAAAACGTCCCAGAAATGTTTGAAGCTACTGACTGAATGAAAGGAGCTGGCATCTCACTCTCTTTGA